>NC_090388.1:10294524-10379524 GCF_036365525.1 Heterodontus francisci
CAGCCAAATGTTTGTGTAGATAACTGCTGTCTGGAGTGTGAGGTATTTACATACCGTGCATGGAGGCTGTATTTTTGACATGAAATTGGAACCAATATATTTGTGCTTTTTTTTTTTGTTAGTAAATGTCACATGAAGTTTGCAGCAAACAGAAATATTTGGAGTCAGTGTGCAGCCTGGATTGTGAGCACTTTGATTTACAAGTATTGTAAATACTGCCTTGGAACCTGAATCATTGCTTTGGAACATTAAAGCCACATGTCCCTTAAAGCAGAGCTGTACTAAGTTAGTTGTACTACACAACAGCCAACACTTGGTTTGCACGGAACTGAAGATTTACAGAATTGTTCATTGTAGTACAATAAAATAGAAAGCTGTCTCAATGTTTGGCAGTGAATGTAGAACACTGAGTGTCATCAGTCAGATAGAGACTGCTTGCAGCCTAATAGATCAAATGCTAAAAGTGTTTTTGGCAAGAAATGTGTGCTAAAGGCTGTTATGCTGTGTTAAATTCAGACACTCACCATCCTCCATCATTATAAACATGGTGTAATTCATGTTTCAAGTGAAGTGTGTATAACTGCAATGGGGGATAAAATATACAATTCCCCAATCTTCAATTCTGTGGAGTTTAACAGACTTGGACTTGCTGTATTAATCAGGCCAAATTTACTGGAGCTTTAACCAGCAAAGCCAATGTGATGAGCAAATTAATCCAACACTTGTAGAATTTGGGTGTTTCTGGATATGCAAAGTGGGCTGTCGATCTCTCCTTGCACAGTACCACATTCCTGAATGAGGCTGGTGGGGGTGTTCCCATCTCTCATTCATTGAGGTTTTTATCAAGTCTGCAACAGCCTGATCTTTTATGCGGCGAATGTTAAATCTTCCGTTTACTCTGGCTGCATTTCACTTTAGAAAAGATTGACTTTTTCTTGATCCTGTCTTTTAAGGAATTTGTTGATAAATGTTCTTGAATCCACAATTATTCTGCATCATGCCCAGAAACTCAAAAACAACTTATAATAAACCTCCCAAGGGGCTTCACAGGAGCATTATAAGGCAAAATATGACATCGAGTCACAAAGGGCAATATTAGAGCAGGTAGCCAAAAGCTTGGTCAAAGAGGTAGTTTTTAAGGAGTGTCTTTAAGGAGGAAAGTGAGGTAGAGAGGTTTAGGGAGGGAATTCCAGAGCTTGGGGCCCAGACAACTGAAGGCACGGCCATCAATTGGCAGAGCAATTAAAAATCTGGGATGCTCAAGAGGCCAGAATTATAGACAAGCGCTGATACCTGAGGGTTGTGGAACTGGAGGAGATCAGAGAGATAAGGAGGGGCGAGGCCATGCAGAGATTTGAAAGCAACAATGAGAATTTTAAAATCAAGACGTTGCTTGACCAGGAACCAATGTAGATCAGTGAGCACAGGGTAATGGGAGAATAGATTTGGTGCGAGTAAGGACATGGGCAGCAGATGACCAGGTTTACAGAGGGTAGAATGTGGGAGATCAGCCAGGAGTGCATTGGAATAATCAAGTATAGAGGTAGCTAAGACATGAATGAAGGTTTCAGCAGCAGATACGCCTAGGCAGGGGCAGAATTGGGCAATATTCCGGAGGTGGAAATAGGCATTCAGTGATGGTGCAAATATGTGGTCGGGAGCTTGTCTTGGGGACAAATGACGCCAAGGTTGCGAACAGTCTGGTTTAGTCTCGAGGCAGTTGCCAGGAAGAGGGATGGAGTCTGTAGCTAAGGAATGGAGTTTGGGGCGGGGTCAGAAGACAATGACTTCAGTCTTCAGAATATTTAATTGGAGGAAATTTCTGCTCATCCAGTACTGAATGTCCAATGAGCAGTCTGATCGAGCAACAGTGGAGAGGTCGAGAGAGCGGGTGGTGAGGTAGAGCTGGGTGTCGTCAGCGCACACGTGAAAACTAACGCTGTGCTTTTGGATGATGTAGCTGAGGGGCAGCATGTAAATGAGAAATGTGAGGGGGTGGGGGGGTGCTAAGGGTAGATCCTTGGACACCAGAGGTAACGGCAAGGGAGCAGGAAAAGAAGCCATTGCAGATGCTTCTTTGGCTACAATTAGACCAGAATGGAACCAGGTGAGAGCTGTCCAACCCAGTTGGACAATGGTGGAGAGTCAATGGAAAAGGATAGTGTGATCAACCATGTCAAAGGCTGCAGACAGGTCGAGAAGGACGAAGAGTGATAGGATGTCACTCATGACTTTGAATAGCCATTTCTGTACTGAGGCAGGGAGGAAACCCGATTGGAGGGATTCAGAGATGGAGTTCTGGAAAAGATGGCACAGGTTTGAGATGCGATAACATGTTCTCAAGATACTCGGCTCTCACATTCTTATCATTGCTCTCTTGGTGTCCCATATGTTAATTGTACTTCTCCCGCTAGAGTTTCTTCTGGTGTCAGACAGCTAAGGAAGTGTAAATCAAATTAAGTGGTATATTGTTAGACAGCTAATTACTTGAACAGTGTATAAAGTTGTAGACGTGTTGAGATTTCAGGCATCGTACATGCAAATTGTGCTGGACGTTTTGGTTGGCATCCTTCCATCTATGAAAGATGATGGACACGCAGCAAACAATCCATTTCGGTGGGGTGTCTTCTCTTGGTGCACCTTTGTTGATGGCTGTGAAGACCAATCCTCGAGAAGCAGGTTCTGCCACAAGTGCCTCACGTGAAGCTGCCAAGTGACCCTGTGAGTTGTTTTTGATGTTGGTGCCTGTTACCAAGCTGCTGTAGCAACTGGTTGTCATGGTAGTGCACACCAGTCTACAGGATGTCGCCATTTCCCCTCTTTCGCCAGCTAGTGATTCCCAGGTGCGATAGTTGGCATTTAGGGCCTTCATGTCACGTTTGCAAGCATACTTGACATGGAGCTTTGGGCGCCCCACTGGTTGTCTGGCCCCGGCTACCTCACCATAGAGAAGGTCCTTGGGTATGCAACTGTCTTCCATCCTGCGGATGTGTCTGATCCACTGAAGCTGCCTCTGTTTGATTTGTGCCAACGCACGTGGGAGCTCTGCCTTTGAGAGAACTTTGATTTTTGTCTCGCCAGGATATACACAAAATGTGCTGCTGACAGGAAAGATGGAAATTATTGAGCTGCTTTTCCTGGTAGCTGTAAGTGCTGGACTTTTTAAAAAAAAAGACAACCTGTTGGTTTCTTCTGACTAGTTTGGACAGCAGCTGGGGATTTACAAGCACCTACAAATCCAATGACCCTTTCCCAGTGATTAACAGCTCGATGTGCTAAAGCTATCAGCCTGTAAGATGTCAGCCTTGACTTGGGTGGTAATACTCTCTCTTACTTGAGTCAGAAGCTTGAGGGTTATCCCTCTCCAGATATTGGAGCCCATATTCCAGGCTGACACTCCAGTGTAGTACTGAGGGAGTGCTGCACTGTCAGAGATTCTATCCTGAGTCTAACCGAGACTCTATCTTCCCTCTCTGGTGAATGTAAAAGATCCCATGACACAATGAAAAAGAGCAGGGGGGTTCTCACTGGTTGTCTGATCAATATTTATCCCTTAACCAACATCAAAAAAAAATCTGATCATCTCATTACTGTTTGTGGATCTTGCTCTCCGGAGGATGGCTGTTGTGTTTCATATATTGCAACAGTAAAAAAAAAAAAATAGTTCATTGGCTTCAAAGGGCTTTGGAACATCCTGAGGTTATGAAAGGTGCTACATAAATGCAAGTTCTCTGTCTGCCTGTTTTAATTGATGTCTGGATGTGTTTTGTACCACAGTTTAATGGAGTAGCTTTAGCACCCTGTCAGTTGCCCACCACTCCACTTCAGAATAACCGAATCCGTTTTCTTGTCAGGTGTGGACAGCATTACTCCAGGCCATGATGTTCTTGTCACCCCTCTTAATTGCTGCCTTTGGCTTGGAGTCCATTTTATTCATCTGCACCCCTTGTGTAAGAGGTTCCCACTCACATTTTCCCCCCTTACTGATGGTTCTTGACTTTAGGATTTTTATAAAGGGCAAATTGCACAGAATCACAAACTTGTTTATTAAAACCCTCCTAACACCCTGATCCAAAGACCTCTAAACTAATTTAAAGGACACCACACGACACCTTGATTGGTTAGTCCGATATAAATCCCTCCACGATTTAACCTCAGCTCCCGCCCAAACTCACAAGTCACCAAGACTTCTAAGATGAACCTTTTTCGAAAAACCCCATGTTTCTGCCCCAAACTCACTCAATTCAAACCCCAAGCCCTCCCAGGATTTGGTTGTTATACTTAAAATTGTTTAACACTCAGCCCCAAATACCCCTTGGATTTGGCTGATAACTTACAATCCTCCATGCGGCTGGCCCTTTGTAGGTCCACGAGCCAGGTTGACCATTCCTGATCCCCCCTCCTTGACTGCAGTGCCGAACCCTTGGATCTTGTTCTTTTTATGATTGTCATGCGAGGCCTCCACCTGCCAAGAATGAGGCATATCAATTTTGTCATGAACATTGACTTTAAACTGTTGGAGTGAGGAAATGACTTGTTAAACAGATCAGCCGTGGCTGGAAAAAAAACATTTACATACTAACAGACTTCGAAGGTGAGGAAGTGCATTTCAGGACCTGCTAAGGAGGATACAATCCACAAGGGCCAGGACTGGTCAAACCAACTAGTCACATGACTACCTGGCTATTCCAAGGTTTTCTTTTGAATTGGCCACAGAGTTTGAACTCCGAGTGTCTATTTGCTCCTGGACTGAAGATCGCTCCCGTCTGCTCCCATCTTTTTCTCATAAGCCTCTGAATCCACTGAAGACACATGAACCCCAAGAGAGAAAAGTCTCCTACAGTGAACAAGGTTTAAGAATAATACTGGGCCCCAATGAAAAGCAAGATTTACCTACAATCAAGGACTATACAGCAAGCTCGAAGAACCATAACAACTTTTCAGCTATCGCCTCAAACTTTTCCACTTTATTTTTCTTCTCTTTTCTGTCTCTATTTGTATGTGTATGCATGCTAGCGTGGGCATGTCATGCATCCAAAGGCGTTAACCAAACTAGAGTTTAATAATAATCTTTTCTTTAAACCTAAAAGCCTGTTTTTGCTGGTTTCTTTGCCTTATAATTGGAAAGCATTGAACAAGGATTCACCAAGGGGGAGCTAAAAACACGGTGTGTTTAAAATTAAACCCTGTTACAGTAAGACCAGGTGAAGGCTGGAAAGGAAACCCTAGACGACTTTCTCACCTGGTCGTAACAATGATCCTTATTGAAGTATCATAAACACATTTCCTGAAACCATCCTGCTGGATGGTCAGCACTTAGCACCTTTTGAATCCCTTTTGTTTGTTACCTGCCTGGTCCAGACAGATCCATATAGTGCTGATGTTATTTCCATGACTGAGAACAATGAACTCCACCAAGGTGAGGTATTCCAGGCTGCATTGCTGATAAACATGAAAAGGTTTCCTGTCTTGACAGGAGTGAATGCTGTGGTCTGGGGCCAGTTAATTATAACAGTGGCCTCTCCCATTGCTTAATTGGGTTACCTGATGGCAGTTATCCTGTGTCATTGTTATGATGTCCCAAATTCAAGTCCTTTTAACAGTATCAGTTCTGTTGTGATGTTGGAACGTTTGAAATTGACCCCTTGGAATGCAGCCTGCCTCTGTGTTTTGTGTTGAGGTTTGGCTTTTATTCATGGTACTAGTGTCCATGAGGGCTGGGATCCCATACTTGTGACAGCTTCTACGTTGAAGATGCCACATAAATGCAAGTAATTGTTGTATAAAGTGCAGGGTTATTGAGAGCGGGTAACAGAGAGCTGAACCTGCACTTCATCAAACTGAAGAATGTGAGCTGGATTACTGCCCTGTGATCTCATTCACTAAGAGAAGTAGCAGATGTTGGGCTGTAAACATTAATGTGCAGATTCAGGCGTACCTGAGAATGAGCTGACAACCTGGTGAAGCTACAACGTAGGACTGCATACACGCAATGGGAAGACTGTAATGTCACTGGGTTAGTAATCTGGAGGCCCAGGCTAATGCCCCGGGGACACTGGTTCAAATCCCACCACAGCAGCTGCCGGGATTGCAAATTCAATTAATTAATAAAATTCTGGCGTTGCAAGCTATTCTCGGTAATAATTTCATGGCACCATCATTGATTGTCATAACCTTCCTTTTAGGGAAGGAAATCTGCTGTTCTTACCTGGTCTGGCCTACATGTGACTCCAGAGCCACAGCAATGTGGTTGACTCTTAACTGCCCTCTGAAATGGCCTATCAAGCCACTCCATTGTCGAGGGCAATTAGGGACAAGCAACAAATGATGGCCTTGCCCGTGATGTCCACGTCCCATGAAAGAATTTTTAAAAATGCTAAACAGCAGAAGCAGTATGCTATAGCTAAGTGATCTCAAAACCAATGAATCAGGTTAAACTCCAGTACTGTTATATCCAGTTGTGAATAGTGTGTACAGTGAAGCAACTAATAGGTGCCATGAACAACCCCCATCCTCCGTACTCTCCATGCGAGTGCAAGAGACGAGGCTGAAGCATTCGCCATCAGTTTTTGCCAGAAATGCTGGAGGTCACTGTTACACCAGAAACTCAACTGAACCAGTCACACATACTATGGCTACGAGAGCAGGTCAGAGGCTGGCTACTCTGACGAGTGACTCCCCAAAGCCTTTCCATCATTTACAGTGCACAAGTCTGGAGTGTGATGGAATGTTCTCCTTGCCTAGATGAGTGCAGCTCCAACAGCACTCAAGAAGTTTGACGCTCATTCAGGACAAAACTGTCTGCTTGATTGGCACCCCATCCACCATCTTGAGCCTCCACTCCCTCCTTCATCGTTGCTGGGTCAAATTCCTGGTGCACCTTTGCATGGACTGCAATGATGCAAGATGAAGGCCCAACGCCACCACCCTCTTGAGTGCTACTAGGGATGGGCAGTCAATACTGGCCTGGCCAGCGAAGGCCACATCCAGAGGATTCATTTTTAAAAATCAAGTCTTTTAACTTCAAACACAGGGTTTAATGGGCCATCTGGGTGTGGTAGTGGTGCACTGTTGGGTGAAGGAATGAAAAGTAAATGGGGACAAGATCATTTTCAGATCCTCACTAGATACAGGCGAGGTGCCAGAGGATTAGAGGTGTGCAAATGTCATAGCATTATTTTAAAAAGGGTGTGAGGGATAGGCCAAATATTTATAGGCCAGTCAGTCTGACCTCAGTGGTGGGTAAATTATTAGAATCTATTCTGAGAGATTGGATAAACTGTCATTTGGAAAGGCACAGATTAATCGGGGTTAGTCAGTATGGATTTGAACAAACAAAGAACAAAGAAAATTACAGCACAGGAACAGGCCCTTCGGCCCTCCAAGCCTGCACCGATCCAGATCCCCTCTCTAAACACGTCGCCTATTTTCTAAGGGTCTGTATCTCCTTGCTTCCTGCCCATTCATGTATCTGTCTAGATACATCTTAAAAGACGCTATCGTGCCCGCGTCTACCACCTCCACTGGCAACGCATTCCAGGCACCCACCACTCTCTGCGTAAAGAACTTTCCACACATATCCCCCCTAAACTTTTCCCCTCTCACTTTGAACTCGCGACCCCCAGTAATTGAATCCCCCACTCTGGGGGGGAAAAAGCTTCTTGCTATCCAGCCTGTCTATACCTCTCATGATTTTGTACACCTCAATCAAGTCCCCCCTCAACCTCCGTCTTTCTAATGGGAAAGTTATGTCTTACTAACTTAATTGAATTTTTTGAGGAAATAACCAGGAGAATTGATGAGGTTAGTGCAGTGGATGTTGTCTACATGGATTTTAGTAAGGTGTTTGACAAGGTCCCTCCTAGCAGACTGGTCAGAAAAATAAAAGCCCATGGCATACAGGGGAATGTGGCAAGTTGGATCCAAAATTGGCTCAGTGACAGGAAACAAAGGGTAATGGTCGATGGATGTTTTTGTGAATTAAAGCATTTTCTAGTGGCATTCCACGGGGCTCAGTTTTGGGTCCCTTGCTATTTGTGGTATATATTGATTCAGACTTAAATGTGGGAGGCATGATTGGGAAATTTGCAAATGACATAAATTGGGCATGTAGTTGATAGTGAAGAGGATAGCTGTGGACTCCAGAATGATATCAATGGTTTGGTTGAGTGGGTGGAAAAGTGGTAAATGGAATTCAATCTGGAGAAGTGTGAGATAATGGACTTGGGGAGGGCAAATAAAGTGAGAGAATACACAATAAATGGGAGGATATTGAGAGGGTTAGAAGAAGTGAGCGACCTTTGAGTGCATGTCCACAGGTCCCTGAAGGTGGCAGGACAGGTAGATAGAGTGGTGAAGAAAGCATATGGAATGCTTTCCTTTATTGGCCGAAATATAGAATACAAAAGCGGAGATGTAATGCTGGAACTGTATAAACGCTGGTTAGGCCACAGTTGGAGTATTGCGTACAGTTCTGGTAACCACATTACAGGAAAGACATAATTGCTCTGCAGAGAGTACAGAGGAGATTTACAAGAATGTTGCCAGGGCTTGAAAGTTGCAGCAATGAGGAAAGATTGGATCTGCTAGGGTTGTTTTCCTTAGAGCAGAAGAGGCTGAGAGGTGACTTAATTGAGTTGTACAAAATTGAGGAGCCTAGGTAGAGTAGACAGGAAGGACTTGTTTCCCCTAGCAGAGAGGTCAATTACCAGGGGGTGCAGATTTAAGGTGATTGGTAGGAGGATTAGAGGGGACATGAGGAAAAACTTTTTCACCGAGGGTGGTTGGTGTCTGGAATTTGATGCTCGGATCAGTGGTGGAGGCAAAAACCCTCAACTCATTTAAAAAGTACCTGGTCCTGCACCTGTAACCTGCAAGAGCTGCTGGATGGTGGGACTGGAATGGACGCTTTTTTCAGCCGGCGCAGGCACGATGGGCTGAATGGCCTCCTTCTGTGCCATAACTTTTCTATGGTTCCCCGGGTGCTTGGTACATGACCCCCTGGAAAGTTTTTAAAAACTAGGGTTGTGTGATCTGTTTACACAAGAGCTTTGGAAATATTAGCTCATGGTACTGAAGAGATTTTAATCAAGAAATTCCTCTGAGTCAGCGTCCTAAGGGGAGAAACAGTTTTCACTGCCCTTGTCCAGTGACCTGTCTGTATCCTTTAACATTGTACCTCAGTCTGTAGAGGTAAGCAGATAGGACAGGAGAGAGTACTGTAATGATCTCCATTTACTGTTGAAGTGTCAGTGATTTTCCTGCTGACTCTAGTACAGGTTGTGACAACAGATGCAAGGATCTGAATCTGAGCCCAGCTGTTGTGTGTTGCACTGTGGAGAGGGTTGGGGGCTTTTCACAACATATCACTGGCAACAACTTTGAATAATGAAGCTCTGCTGAAGCACATCTTAAATTGCAGTGTGTACAAGTCAAAGCACACTGCTTCACCACTACTCTGTTGTGGAAGGAATGCAGCAAATGGTTAATAACTGGGCAACTGAGGGAATACCAGTTGATTCTTGTGTGATTGGGCTGCTGTGAATTCCTTTGTCCAGTCAACTCTGTTAATGCTAGATCATCAGATCTGAATTTGGTCCAGGATAAAAATTTAGTTTTAGTAAACACAGCAGCAGCTAATTAGAATTGTGTTTCTGGAGTGATAAATCTGTTAGACTGCGGTGGGACTGTCATTACTCTGCGCACACCACTTTTAAATAAAGGACTTTGTAAAGTTATTTATTTAAGTGGAGCAAATATTGGACTGAGAACCCTTGTAAGAACAGTTTATTTGTGATGCAGTAAATTAAATTTTGTGTAACGCTCCGATCTGAAGCTCACACCTTTGTGCGATGGTCAGGACTGACAGTGACCCTTTCTAAAGAAAGAACTTGCATTTACATGAAACCTTTTCCTGTCCTTGGGATGTCTTAAAGAGCTTAACAGCCAATTTGCACACAGCAAGATCCCACAAATAAACGACTTGTTAATGCAATTGGTGGTGGTTGAGGGATGGAAGTTGTCCAAGACATCAGGAGAAATCCTGCTTCTCTTCAAATAGACCCAGGGATCTCTTATTTCCCCTTGAAAGGGTCTTTGGCATAACATCTTGTCTGAAATACAGCACTCCCTCAATACTGCACTAAATGTAGATTAGGTGCTCAAGGCACACAGTGGGACTTGAGACTGGAAGAGTACTGCTTAGCCAAGCTGAACTTTATATTTCAATGTTTGCTGGCTCCCTACAGCTGAAATATTTCATGCTGCAGCTTATACAGGCTGCTGTTGTCCTTTTGAGCCTGAGCCAACACTCTGTCAGATGATTGGAAATACTCAGTATTTCCAGCATTTTCTGTTTTTATTTCAGAATTCCAGCGTCCGCAGTATTTTGCCTCTGTCAGACTACATTCAGGTGAAACTGAAAGATGGAATTATTTACTATAAAAAAAGATTACACAGAAGCGAAAGTATAGAGCAAAGTGTTGGCAGTGCAAACACTTATAAAACAGCAAATGTTGAGTTAGCTCTCAGCATATTTTTGTCTCTGTCCAGTAAAAGCTCAATTTGAAGAAGGCATTAATGTTCATTAATCTGCTGATTTAGCAAATGTGTGAGGCAATGTTTTGCCTTTTGCACTGATCTCAGACAACACCTTAGACACACAACTAACAAACTGCATTTACACATGAGCTCCATAGTAACTCTTTCCATTCTCTTCCCACCACCGCCCACAATCCCCCCCCCCCCTCCTCGCACTCCCTGCTATGAATACACCAGTCTCACATTGAATTTGCCTCTTTCCCTCTCTTCTGAGTAAACTAAGTAGCTCCATTTAATCTGAAATAAAACTCTCAATTCACTTTTGGAGTTTTATAATCTGAATCTGTCCTGTCAATTCAGGGTTGTGAAATTTGGAAAACCACTGTGATTGGCAATTGGGGAAGGAGATTGAGCAGATCCCTACACATTGAGAGAAGTAAACAAAGGGAGTGGCTCCTGTTTTCATCTTGAAATCACTGTGTACTTGTGCTGAATGAACAAACAATGTGGGTCTTGCAAAAGCTTGAGTTACTGCTGTGCTTATTGCTGTTTTCAGAATTACCCCTTAAGTATTTTGTATTTTTCATGATCACCATTCAGCCTTCTAAATTCTAGGAAATATTCAATCTCCTTGTAGGACAGTGAGCTCATCCCAGGAATCGGTCAAGTGAACCTTTTGTTGAACTCTCTTTAAATCAAGCATATCCTTCCTTAGGTAATGAGACCAAGACTGTACACAGTACTCCAGGTGTGGTCTCACCAAAATCCTATACAATTATAGCAAGACTTCTTTACTCTTGTATTTCAATCCTTTTGTATTGTTACGACCGAGGTGGGAGGAGTGCACTGTCTTTTCTAGTTCCACTGCTCCATAGGTTGCAACATTTTATTAAAAACTGTTTACCCAGTTACTGATGTGGTCAATCATATACTCTACCCTTTTATCCTAGAATAAAATACACCAACCAGGTTTCTTTAATAAACAACAGAACTTATCCAGTAACAAAGCAAAGCATAAACACACAGACTGAAATATGAAAGCTCCCTTTTTAAAATACCCCCCAAAAAAAGAGATTTCTGTTTAGAGCTCTAAAAAAGAAAAAGGAAGCATGTGTAAAGGCTAGAAGGCTGGGAACAGACGGAGCCCTTGAGGAATATAAAGAAAGTAGGAAGGAACTTGAGCAAGGAGTCAGGAGGGCTAAAAGGAGTCATGAGAAGTCATTAGCAAACAGGATTAAGAAAAATCCCAAGGCTTTTTATACGTATATAAAGAGCAAGAGGGTAACCAGGGAAAGGGTTGGCGCACTCTAGGACAGGGGAGGGAATCTACGCGTGGTGCCAGAGGAAATGGGCGAGATACTAAATGAGTACTTTGATCAGTATTCACCAGCGAAGGACTTGATGGATGATGAGTCTAGGGAAGGGAGTGTAGATAGTCTGGGTCATGTCGTTGTCAAAAAGGAGGCGGTGTTGGGTGTCTTGCAAAGCATGAAGGTAGATATGTCCCCAGGGCCTGATGGGATCTATCCCAGAATACTGAGGGAGGCAAGGGAAGAAATTGCTGGGGCATTGACAGAAATCTTTGTATCCTCATTGGCTACAGGTGAGGTCCCAGAGGACTGGAGAATAGCCAATGTTTTTCCTTTGTTTAAGAAGGGTAGCAAGGATAATCCAGGAAATTATAGGCCGGTGAGTCTTATGTCAGTGGTAGGGAAATTATTAGAGAGGATTCTTCGGGACAGAATTTACTCCCATTTGAAAACAAACGAACGTATTAGCGAGAGGCAGTATGGTTTTGTGAAGGGGAGGTCGTGTCCCACTAACTTGATTGAGTCTTTTGAGGAAGTGATGAAGATGATTGATGAAGGAAGGGCAGTGGATGTTGTCTATATGGACTTCAGTAAAGCCTTTGACAAGGTCCCTCATGACAGACTGGTACAAAAGGTGAAGTCACACTGGATCAGAGGTGAGATGGCAAGATGGATACAGAACTGGCTCCGTCATAGAAGACAGAGGGTAGCAGTGGAAGAATGCTTTTCTGAATGGAGGGCTGTGACTAGTGGTGTTCCGCAGGGATCAGTGCTGGGACCTTTTGCTGTTTGTAGTATATATAAATGATTTGGAGGAAAATGTAGCTGGTCTGATTAGTAAGTTTGCGGATGACAAAGGTTGGTGGAGTTGCGGATAGTGATGAGGATTGTCAGAGGATACAGCAGGATATAGATCGGTTGGAGACGGGCGGAGAAATGGTAGAAGGAGTTTAATCCAGACAAATGTGACTTAATGCATTTTGGAAGATCTAATGCAGGTGGGAAGTATACAGTAAATGGAAGAACCCTTGGGAGTATTGACAGGCAGAGACATCTGGGCGCACAGGTCACTGAAAGTGGCGACGCAGGTGGATAAGGTAGTCAAGAAGGCATACGGCATGCTTGCCTTCATTGGTTGGGGCATAGAGTATAAAAATTGGCAGGTCATGCTGCAGCTGTACAGATCTTTAGTTAGGCCACACTTAGAATATTGCGTGCAGTTCTGGCCGCCACACTACCAGAAGGACGTGAAGGCTTTGGAGAGGGTACAGAGGAGGTTTACCAGGATCTTGCCTGGTCTGGAGGGTATTAGCTATGAGGAGAGATTGGATAAACTGGGATTGTTTTCAATGGAATGACGGAGGTGGAGGGGCGACATGATAGAGGTTTACAAAGTTATGAGTGGCATGGACAGAGTGAATAGTCAGAAGCTTTTTCCCAGGGTGGAAGAGTCCGTTACTAGGGAACATAGGTTTAAGGTGCGAGGGGCAAAGTTTAGAGGGGATGTGCGAGGCACGTTCTTTACACAGAGGGTGGTGAGTGCCTGGAACTTGCTGCCAGGGGAGGTGGTGGAAGCAGGTACCATAGCGACGTTTAAGAGGCATCTTGACAAATACATGAATAGGATGGGAATAAAGGGATACGGTCCCCGGAAGTGCAGAAGGTTTTAGCTTAGACAGGCATCAAGATTGGCGCAGGCTTGGAGGGCCGAATAGCCTGTTCCTGTGCTGTACTGTTCTTCTCTATTACAAAAAGAATACTTTGGCCAAATACTTGCTAATTCTTTAAGAACAAAAGAAAAGATATGGAAGCATATCAGTTGTCCCTTTATTCTGGCATCCCAAATACGCGTAGATAGTTGTCACTGGGATCTTCTTAGAACAGTTCTTTTCAGGTGACGTTGAAGATCAGTTTGGCAGGCTTTCCCGGAGAAATGTGGCAACAGGGGTTTCTGGTAGGCCTTTCAGGAGGAGTGCAGCATCAGTTTCTCTATTTCTTACACTCACGCCCCAACTCTGTTCAAAGCGAAACCAAAAACAGTATCTCCAGAGTTAAGCCTCCTGACCCCTACAAATCTTGACCTGTCACTTCTCAGTAAACATCTCCCCCCAAGTCAAAAAGCCCGTGCTGAAGACAGGTGACTTCCAGTAAATGTTTTCAAACCAGAACTCTCGGTGTCCTTTCAATGACCCTAGTGAAAAAAATCCATGGAATCCTTTTCAGTGTTTTATTTGGGAAAAATGTCCATAATTCTAAAATGAGTCCTCAAAAAAAAAAAAAAAATTAACAAAGAATATAGAAGCACTGTCATAACTCTGAGGCTTTCCCACCCCAAAGCAATTCAAGGAAATCTGATTGATCTGCCCTCGGAATCTCGAATGGATCAATTTATACACCAAGGGAGGAAATTCTGTATTAGGAGATGACTTTATGTGTGAATTGAAGGGACATCAGCTGATCTATTTCTGACCTTTGCACCCTTTTTAATGGAAAATAAACCTTGCCAAATTTTAAATTTCAAGAATTCTTCAGGTTTGATCACTTGCCTTTTTATATAGTGCTTTAACATGGTAGAACGCCCCATGGCAGCTTTGGCATTTAGAATCAACACTCCCTTTTCTCCCTTCTGCCATTTCATTGTTCTGTTAATTGGGAAAGCTGAAAGGGAGCTTTAGTACAAAAGTGGGAAATTAATCATCTTTGTACTGACAGGGTAGAGAATGCTACCAGACCTGCTCAACACCTTCTATCATTAATGATAGTTAAACCAATGTACAAATCCAGGGAAGCTGATCCGACTGTGCCATAGCATGTCTGCTGGGGACAGGCATTCTGTTTTTACAGTAAAGTTGGGTACATTTGACGTGCCCTTGAAAAGAGCCACGACTGTACAAAATGAGTTGAGTCGTGCCCATGGGGATGATCTATATCCTGGGATGGTGTCGGGTGATATTGCGGTTCTGCGGCTGTGTCAGAATGTTGCAGTGTAACCAAACCTCCCCTGGAGAATTCCTTCCTCCTGGAAAATAATCCTGTGGAACAGCAAAAAGTGTTGGTTGATGGTGCCAGCCTTCTGAGAGCTAACACAGCAGGCTGTAAAGAAATATCAAGCAGTTGCAAGGGCAGAGTCAGCCTTTAGCGATGAGTGAGAGGAAGTTGGTGAGCAGGAGTGGGCGTCACCAGAACTGATGGTTGAAAATAATTGTTGACTATTTCCTGCTTACAATCGATTCATAGCTAGAGGGGAATGGGATTTGCACAAGGGACGTGGGCTCCTTTCAACACTGTCTTTGTGCCACATGGTTGGCACTGCCCATTAGTAACACTGCAAATTAGGCTTTCATTTTGGCGGTGGTTTGTAATAGTTGAAAGATTTATTTACAAAAGCTCCCACTTTACAGCTCCGATTTTGTTGAGTTGCAGTGTTCTATGTGCAACTGGGCTATGCAGGCTGGGCCCAGGTTTGTAGCTCCGTCTGTGCTGAGCAACCGTCTGTCTATGATCCACAGCTATTCCGGGTCCCAGGGCCAGCTCAATCATGGTGTGATCCTGCCCCTCACCTCAATCCTCTCATTGGGTGGCTGGGCACATACTCTCACTCAATTGTGTCATAAGCACTTATCCATCTAGAGTCGTGCATGAAGAATGGCCATGTGGCAGTATAACTACCCTGACAGCTGGGCGAGCTGCCGCTGGCAGTATAACTGTACTCCAAGAGCAGTCATCGTTATTCCAGGCGAGGAGACAATTGGATATGGCTGGAGGTAAAAAAAAAAATGAAGCTGTGGGAATGGATGTTGCAGACCAGACTCTGCCTCCTGAATTTAAACACAATGACTTGTGTCTCAGTCACACCGCTTTCTCATCCCACACCTTTAAATAGCGATGAATGTGAGAAAATAGATTCTCCCTGCGCCCCACTTATTCCATTACTAAACAGAAACTGAGTGCTGGAAGTTTGAGATCTGACTTGGTAAGTTTAATGTGTAATTGCATGGGTCTGATTCATATTTGTTTGTGATTCAATATCATCCCCATCAGACTAGCCTTGACATCTAGAGGAAGTTAGTGGGAGTTTGTGTTAAATGCGATAAATAGCTCAAGTGCTGATGGCTTGGGGTCAGAACCTACTTCACTCATCCTGTTTGATCCACATTGTACAGATGTGGTGGGGTTACGTGGGCTGCCGATCACGTTTGTACATTGCAGTGGAACTGATCGTGTCAGTAGCTTTCTGTCACTAGGCTGCTGTTTGTGAAAACTTGTTCCAACTCAATCAAGTTAAATTCTCAACGTTTTCAATCCTATTGCAGCCAGTCACTGCATTGGTTCAGAGTGGTTAATCTTTTGGGGTTTTTGTGTGCTGGACTAATGTATTGGTCTCATGTGCCATGATGTGTGGCTCAACAGTGTTCCCACTCACTTTTTAACCATTGTTCTTGGGACGTGAGCAATGCTGGCAAGGCCCAAACTATCCTCCATCCTGAGGGTAATGAGAGGCCAACCACACAGTGTGAGGCTGAAAACATGTAGGTCCAGACCAGCTGAGGGACAGGTTCCTTCCTTGAAGGATATTACAGGTCCAGTTGGGTTTTTTCAACAGTTCCCGATGCCAAATTTATTTAAATTTGGTTTTGCAGGTTACCCCGGTGGTGTTTTGAACTTGGGCTGATAACTCCTACAACTGCCAGTAACCTCATTTTACCCCATTTTCAACAGGTCAGGTTACATTGACAACACTCCAGTTCTCTGGCACAAAATCCAAGGATGTTTGACAGATCATGGGCAGAGACTTTGTGATTTCCTCTCTGACCTGACTTCCCTCACCCTTCCTGAATACAGTAATCACGGCCTGCTCCTTCCAAACTTCGGAATTCCACCCACCTTTCAATTTCATCGATAGTCCTCTAAACGAGTTCTGTCATCTCTCATAATACACTCACTTTTCTGTGGAAACTGAAGCAAAATATTAATTTAATATCCCTGCTGTTCCTTTTATCCTCCACGAGATTTCCATTTTCACTTCTAATCAGCTCTTTCTTTAACTATATTTTTTTAAATAAAATCCCTCACCATTTTGCTATATGTTCCCTGTCGGTTTCTACCTCTTTCTAGTCTTCCTTCCCCTCTATATTTGCTTTCATTTCCTCCTGTAGCTCTTAGTTCTCCATTTGTTGTCTGCTGTTGATAATGGGTTTTTTTTTTTAGGACTATGGGTCTGTGTTTTAAGTGTAAATTGGGTTTTTCTAGGACCACGAGTCTGCAGAAATTCTGACCAGTCATGTGTAGGTCATTCTAGAATGCAATCTGCAGAATGCTGCGGTATTTTATCAACCCTTGCTTCACTAGTTCTTTATGGCCAAGTACAAGATTAGAAAGGTTTAACTGTGGAGCTGAGTGGTTGTGGTCTCTCTCGTAGGATATCAAACCACTCTGAATAAACCATACTCCTGGGTCCAGGGTTACCGACTCAACTTCCGAACTTATTTTCACTCCCCTCCCATTCTCTTTAACCATTGGTAGCTTCCTACACCCCACAAGCCTTGGGATAAGCTGGGACTCTTGTGGGTTCTTGTGACTGAGGGAGGTGACAAGACAGTGGAAGCAATTCTGCTGAGGTTAACTGTGCAGCATCTCCTCATGGCTGAAGGTGGAAGTCTATAATTATAAATCTGATCTCAGAATGATCCATTCAGCATTGGCTGGGGCCTCTGCCCAGATGTGGGCTGTTACAGGTTGTTGGCAGAGTGGATGAATTTGCCAACCTGAGTTCCGAAGAAGGGTCACTGACCCGAAACGTTAACTCTGCTTCTCTTTCCACAGATGCTGCCAGACCTGCTGAGTGATTCCAGCATTTCTTGTTTTTATTCCCCATCCTCAATAATGGGAGAGCCCAGCACATCAGTGCAAAAGACAAAGCTGAAACATTTGCAGCCAGACGTGCCGAGTGGATCCATCTTGGCCTCCTCCTAAGGTGCCCAGCATCACCGATGCCAGTCTTCAGCCAATCTGATTCACTTCACTTCAGAAACAGCTGGATGCACTGGATACTGCAAAGGCTATCGGTCCTGACAAAATCCCAGCTGTAGTGCTAAAATCTTGTGTTGCAGAAGTAGCCACGCCCCTAGCCAAACTCTTTCAGTACAGTTGCATTGCTGGCATCAATCCGACAATGTAGAAAATTGCCCAGGTATGTCCTGTACAGACAAAGGAGGGCAAATCTAAAACACAGCACAGTCTCAGATAAGGGGCTGATCATTCAGGGCTGAGATGAAGAGAAATTACTTCACTCAAAGGGTTGTGAATCTTTGGAATTCTCTACCCCAGAGGGTTGTGGATGCTCCATCATTGAATCTATTTAAGGCTGGGATAAACATATTTTTGGTGTCTCGGAATTGAAGGATGTGACGACCGGATGGGAAAGTGGAATTGAAGCCCAAGATCAGTCATGATCGTATTGAATGGCAAAGTAGGCTCAGTGGGCCATATGGTCCGCTCCTGCTCCTATTTCTTGTGTTCCAAACCCGTGACCTCTACCACCTAGAAGAACAAGGGCAGCAGATGCATGGGAACACCGCCACCTGCAAGTTCCCCTCCAAGTCACACAACATCCTGACTTGGAACTATATCACCGTTCCTTCGCTGTCACTGGGTCAAAATCCTAGAACTCCCTTCCTAACAACACTGTGGGTGTACCCACCCCGTATGGACTGTAGCAGTTCAAGAAGGTGACACACCACCACCTTCTCGAGGGCAATTGGGGGATGGGCAGTAACACTGGCCTTGCCAGCGATGCCCACATCCCATGAGCAAATAAAAATGAAAAAGCAGCCAAGTGGTGCTGATGGGGTGTGGGTGGGGGTCACTTGCTGACAGGCGGTTGTTGACCGTATCAGACGCCAGCTCTTGAAGAATTTCTCGTGTCTTTCTCTCTCCGAGGTGGATGCAGGGCTGGGGGTTGGAGTCTGTCTGCTACCACATTTCCGGATTGTACCAAGCTGCGGATGGCGGTGAGCGCTGCCCAAACATTGGCATTAAACTCCCGGGGATTTGTCTGGGAAGTCCCAGCCAGCAGTGTGGCTCACTCCTTTTTTTTTATAGCGATGGAATACCCTCTGATTTTTTACTTTAGCTTGTTTTGGACAATATTAGTGATGAGTAAGAGGTATTTCCCCTTGGACCCTGCAGTGGAAGAAATGGGTATAAATAAATTCTCCATCAGAAGCTGACTGGCAAAGGCAGACAGTACAACGATGGTGAGCAGTGACTGCATTTCAATCATGCACAAAGCTTGTAGATGTATGCGAAGGCAAACTGGGCAGGAATTGTGGGCTATGTTGAGTGCAGAATTCCCTTATGGTAACATTTTATCGAGTCATTATAGGATAGGGTTCAGTTATACCCAAGTTTTTCTGTCCACTTTCAGGTGTTCAGTTTCAAGTCTTCACTAATTTCTGACCTGGGTAGTGCTGACGTTTCTTTTTTAAACTTGTCCCATTACTTCTGGGCCTGTACCCCACTGCCCTGCCTAAAGGGCAGACATTCAGTGTACTCGCTGACCTCTGCAAGTGCCACTCGGCAAGCAGCAGCTGAGGCAATCCATCCTCCAATCTTCCATCCCTATCCTGAACTGAAGTACGGGCATAAATTTACATCATCTATTTCATGCTCACCCATGCGGGAAGCGAATGGAGTTGTTCCCGTAGAAAGCTGCACAATGAATTACTCCAAAGAATTTTCGCTCACTGGGGTGGGTTCTGTTCTAAGTCAACACCAGAGGGACAACTTTCTCTCTCTATAAAAGGATGGGAAGAGTTTGTGATGATGGGAAAGTTATTTTAATTGAAGCTTTCAATCCACCTAATAAGTGGAAACATCAAGTGGTTTAGAGTCTGTCAGTAAATTGCATGTTGGAATATTTCATGACCTTAATGATAGGGCTATATGAAGAGAGGTGGGAAGAGACGAGTATAGAGCTCGGACCTGTTGGCCCAAATGGCCTGTTTCTCTGCTGTAAGTTCTATGACGCAGTGCCTTTAGAAAAGCCACGCGATTACTGCAAATCCATTGTGGGACGCAAAACAATTACCGAGAATAATAAGTTTTGGGGAGGCAAGGAGAAAGTTAACTGTAGCTTAGACAAGCTCTGTAAAGTGGGCAGCAAATAGTTGAAGCAATCTGTTCCCCAAGGCTCTGTATCTCTCTGAGGTGTGTTAGCTTGGCAGCTCCCTGATGTATTGGTTCAGTGATACGGTGACAGTTGAATCCCGGACACAGTGAGTGCAGTGGAACTGGAGTATATATTGGAAAGTGCATGTCAGATCTTGACCCTGAGGTGAGTAATGCCACGGGAGGGTCTACGGGTAAAGTATATTTGTGTTTGAGTGCTGTGTTGAGCAGCTGGTTCTGTCTAAAGCTACAAGTCATGCTTTAGAAAAAGAACCGCACCAAAGATGGAACAGAATGAAATGCAGCAATCGATTTTTCTGATTGTAAACACGCTTGTTGAACCCTTACAATCTGCTCTGCGCAACTTCCTAATTCGGACACTAAATTTGGTCACTTTTAATTTCACTTCTATTTCAGTCTTTTATCTGGAATGATTCAGTCATGCAGACAGCCTGTCAGTTCCTCAATTTGCTGCTGAGTAGTAAGAGGGCGAACTTTTTGTTTCAATAGCGGAAATATCTCGAGGATCTGAATTTGAATTTAAAATGTTTTGAAACTTTTATTTTTGGCCTCTTCTGCAAAATAAATGAGCAGCTTCACTGGTGATGGAAATCACCCAAGCAGGCATGTGAGCAGTGTTGGAAACTTACTTTCACAGACTGTTGTAAAATATTGTAATAGTGATAATCTGAAAGAACTCACTCGAACCTGTCCGTCACTGTGTTGCCAAAGCATCTCTGTCCCCTATAGTTACCTCTAGAATTCCACAAGGATCTATCTTTTGCTCTCTCCGCTTTCTTGTCTGTGCAGACTGCACAATGACATGAAGTCAGCTTCCACAAGCACATTGGCAACACCTAACTCTACCTCTACACCACCTCTCTCTACATTTCTTTGTGCTGTCTGATTGCTTGTCCAAGTTCCACTGTTGGATGAGCTGAAGAAAAGCCTAATGCCATTTTCTTCAGCCCCACCATAAACTCTATCTTTACCACTGATTTAATTCCTCACCCCAGCCACAGTCTTGAGTTGAACCAGACTCTGCGCAACCTCAGTGCCCTATTCACCCCATGTCTTCTCCATCATAAGACCACCTTTTTCCACCTTCATAATGTTACAACCGAGGCAGGAGCAGTGCACTGTTAATTCAGTCCCACTTGCTCACAGCATATCAATAAATTTTCCCACTTACTGAAACAGCCAATTAGATCCTCTATTTGTCCCCAGAATAAAGCATACCAAGCAGGTTTCTTTAATCAACAACAAAAATTGACTGATTAAATTAACCGATGAAAGGTCACAGACCTGAAATGTTAACTCTGCTTCTCTATCCACAGATGCTGCCCGACCTGCTGAGTATTTCTAGTACTTTCTGTTTTTATAACAAAAATTAACTGTTGATTAAGATTTGGTTTTTATAATAAATAATGAAGTAAATCTATATATGAATTGAGAGATTAAAGCTCCTTATTTTTCCTAGCCCTCATGCACATACATCCAAAAAAAAATGTTAACTGGGTGGGGGGAGAAAAAGGATTTTTGTTTACAGCTGTTTCAGAGGAATGAACGGAATAATAAAAAAAAAAGTAGTCTGTCATGATCTGGAAGGAAGTTCTTCGGTTTGGTGAGGTGTCCCAAAGTCGAATAGTTTGATGCCACTCAGTGAAACCAGGCGAGATTGTTGAACAGTCCATGATGGGTAGGTGTTCAAAGTGATTCAACAGTAGAAGACTTCACATAAAGTTTGCAGCAACAAGGATCATCTTGGGTCTTACAGCAGCAGTATAGCAGTAAAAGGTTTCTTCCAATATTGTGGATTTCCGAAACCCAGGAGGCAACAGTACGGCTTGCTACAGGGATTCTTAAGAGACAGGAGGCAATAGACATCTGCCACATTTGAAATACAGGGTTTCTTCTCAAGAGATGCAAGATTCCTTTACAGAGAGGTAATACTTTTTCTGGGTGGTCTTCTGATCTCCAGGCAGGCAATGTCAAATTTCAAATGCCTGCTTTTTGTCCAAACTCGCTGGCTTTTTAAAATTCCAAACTGAAACCAAAACTTTCCTGAAACAGGTCACATGCCCAGTCATAAATTCTCTTTTGTCATAACAGAGGGTAGCTCTGAGGTCAGCCCCCTGCTAGTTTCCTTGAAATTACCTGCATTCCAGTCCTTGTTTACCAGTTCAGCTTTTGTTGAACTTCCTTTCAAAACATCCATAAAGTTCAACTATTTGCAGGTGTCTCAATGTCCATTGAAATCCATTTTCAGTTTTTAAAACACCGAATCCTAGGTTTTAATAGAAAAAAAAATCCTCATAACAATAAAATCACCCATCTCTGTCCCAGCCTCTTCCCAACTGCTGCTGAAATCCTCAACCATTGCCTCTGTTACCTCTGGACTTGACTAGTCTAATGATCTGGCCATTCTCCCACTGTCTACCCTGCACAAACTTCAGCTTGTTCAAAACTCTTGGGCTTCATGGGTGGAGGCATTGAGTACCGGGGCGGGGGACTTGTGCTGAACTTTTATAAAGCTGTGGTTAGACCCCAACTGGAGTCTTGCATCCAGTTCTGGTCACTACACCTTTTAGGTAGGATGTGAGGGCCCTTGAGAGGGTGCAGAGGAGATTTACCAGAATGGTTCCAGGGATGAGGGATTTTAGTTACAAGGTTAGGTTGGAGAGGCTGGGGTTGTTCTCCTTGCAGCAAAGCAGATTGTGGGGAGATTTGGTAAAGTTATACAAGATTATGACTGCTTTAGATACGTTAGACAAGGAAAAACTGTTCCCATTAGTTGATGGTACAAGGACTAGGGGACAGCGAGTGGTAATGGCCTCGTAGTCGCTACCTACAAGGGTGGTGAAAGCAGAGACAATCAATGACTTCAAAAGGAAATTGAATGGTCACTTGCAGGAAATAAACTCGCAGGGCGATGGAGATCAAGCGGGGGATTGGGACTGACTGGATAGCTCTGCGGAGAGCTGGCATGCACTCGATGGGCTGAGTGGTCTACCTCTGTGCCGTAAATGACTCTGACTCTTCCCATATCCTATCCCTCAGCAAGTCCTGTTCGCCCATTGCTGACCTACATTGGCTGCCATACCTCCAACATGTCAAATCTATAGTTATCGACATCGTCATTAATTCCCTCTACGAACTTGCGCCTCTCCCAATTTCTGAACTTTCTCTACTGCTACAACCCTCCCAAAAGTCTGAGCTGCGTCACTTCCAACTCTCGTGCATCCTTCTCTCTTCAGCCCTCTATTAGTGGCTGTACCTTCATCCGACTTGCCCTTAAGCTTTGGAATCTCTCCCCTAGACCTCCACCTCCTTTTAAGACCTCTACTAAAACCTACCTCTTTGACCAAGCTTTTAGTCACTCCTCCTAATATCTCCTTACTTGGCTCAGTGTTAATTTTTGTCTGATTACGTTCTTGTGAAGCACTTTAGTAGCTTTTTCTGTGTCAAATGCCTTGTATAAATTAGTATTTTGTTTCCTTTATTTCTGTCCTTACTCTAGTAAGTACACTGGCGATTGTCAAACTTTTCTGAGGCCCCTCTCCCTGCCTGCCTTTGTTGTAGCTACATCACTAGCAGTAGATTTAAACTGTGCCTGATATCGCCCTGAGTGCACACTCACTTCAACATCTCAAGGCAGCTGCTGCCGTGTAAACTGCCTTTTGAACTCATTAAGCTGTCTACTTTTACTGAAACAAGTAAATAAACCTCCTGCTGGGCAGAATCTATGAGGCAGGAGCTGGACTTTGTCTTTCAGTTTGCTGTGGAAAAGGCAGATATGAAGAGAAGAATTTTTCAAGAAATATGAACTGTCTGCTGAACCTGTCTTAGCTGCAAGATGTGGCAGAGTGAAAAGCCACAGCCTATTCCCACACTCTAACAGGAACATATACAAGGCTGACAGGTTAATAGTTTCAAGCTGTATTCGAGACAGTAATGGTTTTCCATGTTGACATAATGCGCGTTAGAGTTGATTATACTTGGTTACTAGAGGGCTATATCTCACCTTTTGTAACTGGAGTGAGCTAAGGCAGCCAGGTGTTGAAAGCACCATCCATTAACAGTTTCAAGTGGCCGTGGGGCTCCTCCTGTTTACCATCCAGCAATACAGACACTCTGCTCCAAGCAGTGGGTTTGATTCTGACGATTTAATTCTCTTGTATGAACTGAAGGGCATGCACAGTGACCACATCCTCCCGACAACCAAAGCAGCAGCAACACTGAGCAATAAACATCAGCTTTCCTCTTCATCAGTTGAAAAGGCTTCAAATGGGATCAGATACTGAAAAGTCAGCTGTAAGGGGTGAGTAGTGAGGCGGGCGGTGCTGGTGTTCAGGGCCGGCAGGTAGTCAGTGAGCTGCAACAGACACGGAGACCAGACTCCACTCTAGGTAGAAATTGGGAGAAAGTCTGAAACCAGTAGGAATTGACTGGTTGCTCCATGTTGGGAAGATCAGCAGAGAAAGTGAACCAAATGAACTCAACTGATTTGGAGTCCAAGTCAGTTATGGCACAGGAGGAGGCCATTCGGTCCATTGGGTTCGTGTTGGCTCTCCACAATGCAATCCAATCAGTCCCACTCCCCCGCTTGATCCCCACAGCCCTGCAAGTCTCTTTTTTTTTTCAAGTGGCCATCCAGCTTCCTTTTGAAGTCATTGATTGTCTCTGCTTGCACCACCCTTGTGTGTAGTGAGATCTTGACCATTCTTGACCCTTTCATGAGCCAGCCCAAGTTACCGTGTTATTTGGCCTAACTGCAGCAGTTTACTGTTCCTGACTCTCTCCCTACTCTGAATAAATCATCTTGGTTGTTTTGCCTGTTGTCTCTCATGACAAATCATCCATGGAAGTGATGTTTGCAAGTAGTGGAAATCCTGTGTATAAATCCCATAAGCATGTCCATTGTTTGTCTGGAATTTACTAATCCCAGATTACTTTTTGCACACAGTCTGCTTTAGTTGATAAAGGATGGCCAGTGGGAACTGGACTCGTGTTGGACATGGGATGAAATGCCTGGAGAAGCCCAGATGGTAATAGTTGGCTTGGAATGTAGTGGCCTCGCCATGCTGTCTTGCTGTGTGTGATGTTTGATCCTGCACTGTGTGATCACTGACATTAGGACTGGAATTTAATTAGCTATGTGTGTGTGGATTTTGCTGACATGCGTAATGACCTGAGTCCTCGCTATATGAAAGGATAACAGGCAGAATGTCACTGCTCCTTTGCAAAATCCAGTCATTAGATTTAGAGCTAAATATTTAACAAACTGTGCTCAGGATGTGAGCGTCGCTGGCTAGGCCAACATTTATTGCCCATCCCTAATTGCCCTTGAGAAGGTGGTGGTGAGCTGCCTTCTGGAACCACTGCAGTCCATGTTGTGTAGGTACACCCACAGTGCTGTTAGGCAGGGAGTTCCAGGATTTTGACCCAGTGACTGTGAAGGAACAGCTGATATATTTCCAAGTCAGGATGGTGCAAGACATGGGAATTTGGAGTGGTAGTGTTCCCAGAATGTTGCTGCTCTTCACCGTCTAGTTGGTAGAGGATGGAGATTCTGTTGAAATGATCTTAGTGAGTCGTTGCAGTGCGCCCTGTTGGTACATACTGCAGCACCAGTGTAGGTGAAGGATCATGTGTCTCTGGGTGGCATCATTGGTAGTGTGTAGTGTGCACTGTACATTCTGTTGAGGTAACAGCGGTCCTGGAAAAGGCACACCCACTGCAGCTGCAGTGGATGGTGATATAGTCGCTGGTTTTAGCTCAGTTCATTTTCTCCAAATGTGAAATTAGCTGTCTCTGGGACCATTATAAACAGTATCTTCAACACACCCAATACAACCAGCCGCATAAGATTGAGACAACAACCACGTGGGGAAGAGGCAACTGGTACATTGCCCAAATCCTTTCCTAAATGCCATCTTGTGCAGTTGTTTATCTGCTGGAGTGTGTGGGCCTGGGAGCCTGTGCTGCCATGCATTTCCAAAGTACTTCATTGGCTGGAAAGCGATATCCTGGGATTGTGTGACTGGGACTGTAGAAATGAAGTTCTTTTAAGCTGTTCAGCAAAAGCAGAATTTTGTCTTTTTGCAAATGCTCACAGGTGGTAGATTTTCACTTTGGTGAAATGACATGAACCCTGACTGAGCACGTGCCTAACTCTTCACATCTCACTCTGTCTCAAGCCTGAAAGTTAGTGACATTCTGTAGAAACATGCAGAGTTCATCTCACACTAGCCAAAGCCATCTGGTGTACAGATGTTATGTATAGACTTTCTGTTAGGCGAGCTCCAGCCTAATGGGGAGAGGAATTTTAGACTAAACAGTTGAGAAAGGTATGTGGCTGAAGACAATATCCCTTTTCAGCACGTCATTACAACAGGGGCAAGAAGGAAATCTTGTGCCAGTGAGGTTGCAGCTTTTGACTCTCTATTTTAAATTGCTGTGTGCTGGGAAGAGGTCAGGCAGTGCAGGGGTTAATAGATGAATTTACTCTCTGGGGAGGGAGGGACAGACTAAGGAAGTAGAAATGTGCTTTTCCTCGTGAGTCAAGATAAATAATTAGACAATCTTTTCATGTTCTGTCCAACTGTGTGGTGAAACAGCTGGCCAGTGTTGAACCGGGTGTTGTCTGGGATTAGTGTGGGGGGGGGGGGGGGGGGACAGTTTCAGCCTAAAGATGACTGGCTGCTTCGGAGAAAAACATAGGAAATGAGAACCACATGGGTGATAGGTTGGTGTTACAGAGGCTGCCAACAATCATCTGAGGCACTGTGTTAACTGGAAGAGAGCTTCATTCACTTAAACTGCCCTACTGGAAGGTGCTAGAAAGTTCCAGACATAACAGCACAACAAGCATCTATACCAGGAGAAATGGAAGGATCTGTCAAGCAACAGCCCGGCCCATCCTGCAGAGCAGAGCCTGTTATTAACCTGAGTAATAATCCCCCCCCACCCCGTGCACTTACTGTGTGATGGCAGTGACAGAGGTGTGACCATGTGACGTTTTTACCAACAAGACGAAAAATACCTTCTACACTGTTCCTTCAATTTACCCTCCTAGCAGCCCGTTCACAGGAAGTCGGAACCTGGAGAGGGGAGAGCTATAACCACAACTTGCATCACCAAGTCTGTTGATCCAAATTTAGCTAGTTCACTGGAAGCTCTCTCTATGCAGAAGGGTTAGCTGGGGTCTTTTATGCCCACCTGAGAGGGCAAACAGGGCCTTGGTTTAACATCTCATCTGAAAGGTGGCACCTCGGCCAGGCCGGCGCTCCCTCCGTGCCACACTGTGTTGTCTGTCTGTCTAGATTTATTTTAGTGCACAATTCTCTGGAGTGGAACTTGAACCCACAGCTTCTGACTCCGAGGAGCGAGTGCTGCCATCTGAGGCATGGCTGGCATTGCCAGTATAGTGCAGCCCTGGAGAGATGGGGTCTGGTAGTACCTCCTCCCAAAGCCCGGATCGGGTACAAAATTAAAACCCGACCCGACCACAACCAACCCGAGCCCTTTACTTTTTTTTTCGCGCCTGACCCCGACCCGAGCTGACCCAAATCTTCTTCATCTGTTCCGGCAGCGGGCTATTCCTGGGACCATGGGTAAGCCTGACCCTGTGACTTCCCAGAAGCAGCACTGTCCAGCCCACCCCGACCCCGAACCCGACACATGTAGTCGGGTCTAGTCTGGTTCGGGTCGGATAGCCAGGCTTTACCTCCTCCTGCGTCTGATCTTGCCCCCACACACCTGTAATCCTCTGTCATCTTAAGAGCTATGGACGCTGGACCTCAATTGAAATTTTCCGGACTGAGATCAGTTGATTGATGTTGGGTAGGGGCATCAGTTAAATGAAACTGAGGCTGATAAATGGAGTTGAGGTCAGCCATGATAGAGTAAAATGGTGAAGCAGACTCGAGGGGCTGAATGGCCTCCGCCTTTTCCTATGTTGTACGGCTCGGAGGGACTCCACTTTAGACTGCTGTCGCTGTTTACGGTAAGCCTTTGGCCTGCTGCCTAGCGGCCTTCCTGTAGAATCCTGGGCCAAAATCTTGGCCTTTTATCCAGGATGTATACCGTTGCTCCAAGGTTCATGTACCAGTAGATGGTGAGATAAAGTCGTCCGCCATCACCCATTTAATGTAAGGGATGGACCTTGAGTCACTGCCCCTGGCAGTTCTCTCAGTCTTGCTGCACTGTGTTTCACTGATGCCACGTGTTGATTTACAAACCCGGGGATTTACTTAACTTGGCCCTCTGTTTGCTGCCCTAATCGTCGCCCTCTGCAGCAATGCCTCCATTTATTAAAATTCTCATCCTTTTGTTTTCAAATCCTACCATGGCCTCTCTCTTCCCTATCTCTGTAATCTCCTCCAGCCCTACAATCCTCAGATATCTGTGCTCCTCTAATTCTGGCCTCTTGAGCATCCCCAATTTTAATCACTCCACCATTGGTGACTTTCCCTTCAGTTGCCCAGGCCCCAAGCTCTGGAATTCCCTCCCTACACCTCTCTACCTCGCTTGCCTCCTTTAAGTCACTCCTTAAAACCTACCTCTTTGGCCAAGCTTTTGGTCACCTGACCTAATATCTCCTTATGTGGCTCGGTGTCAAATTTTATCCTATAATTCTCCTGTGTGATGCCTTGAGACCTTTTATTACATTGAAGGTGCGAGATAGAAATGTTGTTGACCTGCCATCCTGGAGTATGGACCATTGTTGGCTATAGAAGTGGATGCCCCTGTATGGTGATGCAGCATTGCACTGCTCAAGAGCGGCTCTCCAAGCTATTGATTGCAAGATTTAAGTGGCACTTTCCTCCGTTGTTTGTCTGAGTATCTGGCTGTCCTGATGGCTGTGGAAACGAGCCTGGACATAGTCCTTTGGGTGTAACCCAAGAGGAGGCATTGGATTTTGCTCACCTATCCTTAATAATTTCGAACACTTCAGGTGCACCGCACGGCATATGATTCCGTCCCAACGCTTTGTCATGGTTTAGTATTCCTGAGCGTGCGAGGGATGAGTTTGTCTGGGCCTCATCCGATCCAGGACCAGGCTGAGAGGCTATTTTATGATGGGAAACTGGCTGCTGTGGGGGAGGGAGGGAAGGAGTGGCCTACACATTTCTGTATTGAGTACTGTGTGTAGAGAAGTTGCTTTCTGTGGTCAGTAACCCTGATACGTGACATTGGACTCTGACATCAAGGAAGACATGCTACTGGGAGCTGAGATTCTTTGTGTTCAGCTCTATATTACCCTGCAAGGCAATACCTCACAGGTAGAATGGTTCTTGCTGGCCAACAGAGGGAAACATCCCAATGCTCTGTGATGACAGCCAGTGTCACTATCTGTTAATGTTTCAGGCCTCAGGACCTCGGAAGTCCTGGTCTTAGACCCAAAACATCGACCGACTGACTCAATTTCTTTGGACGCTGCCTAACCTGAGTATTTCCAGTTGTTTTCCCCAGTTTTCGGTATCCATGCCATCATTAAGTCCACCCATTTCCACCTCTGTGACATCGCCAAACTCTACCCTGCCTCAGCTCATCCGCTGTGAAGTCCTTATCCCTGCTTTGTTCCCTCTAGACTTGACCATTCCAACACACTCCTGGCCGGCATCCCATATTCTACCCTTTCTACACGTGACGTCATTCAAAACCCAGCCCGTGTCCTTACTCGTGCCAAATCCTGTTCCCCTATCACCCCTGTGCTCGCTGACCTATATTGGCTCCTGGTGCAGCATTGCCTCCATTTTAAAATTCTCATCCTAGTTTTCAAATCTCTCCATGGCCTCACTTCCCCGCCCCCCCCCCCCCCCCCCCCCCCCTCTCTAATCTCCTCCAGTCTCACAACCCTCCAAGATCTGTGCATTCCTAGTTCTGGCCTCTTGACCATCCCCAATTTGAATCGCTCCACCATTGGAGGCTGTGCCTTCAGCTGCTGAGGCCTTAAGTTCTAGAATTCCCTCCCTAAACCTCTCTGCTTCTCTACCTCGCTTTCCTCCTGTTGGAAACTCCTGAAAACCTACCTCTTTGATCAAACATTCGGTCATCTGCCCTAATATCTCGTTGTGTGTCTCGGTGTCATACCTTTGTTTTATAATACTCCAGGGAAGCGCGTTGGGATGCTTTAATATTCTAAAGGTGCTATATGAATATAAGTTGTTGTTGCAGTGTCTATAGTATGCCGTACTTTTATTATTGAGCACTTGATTTCAGTTCCACACCTTGCAACAGATTTTTCAGTGGATGCATTGCTGGCCAGTGGAGAGTTATTGAGATTGCAGTGCTGGGAGAGTTTTTGGGACACCGTGCTGGCAAGTGAGGAGTTTGAACGCCTTGCTGAATTGACGAGCCTCACTTCACTGTAGAGTCTCAAAGTGGCACAAAAATCACTTTTCAAACAGTCCCAATCCTACAAGAAAATAAATAGCAGGAGTTGTCAATATAGCTTGTACGCTCTGTTTTTGGAATCTCCTGCTGTTATCAGGAGATTTGGGACAGCTGGGATGAATTTAGTCAGTGTTTACAATGTTGAATATTCAGACTGCCTCGTAACATGAGGCTTTACCCAGGAAGGTTAAGAGTGTTAATTGTGTGTAGGTTGGAGTCAGCACCACCCAATACCCAGACTTGGTAAATGTTGTAACTTCACACTGCTGCTCCCTCCAGATAATTCAGTCTTCACCATATCTTTTAACAGAATCAAGACTTGCATTGTTGCAATTTTAACCTTCCTGCTGGTGTAACCCTTTGCACCCAGTCTCGTGTCACTAAAAGCGTCCACTTAGCACAAGGAGGCAGTCAAATCACGCAACTACATCATTGTTAATAACAGAAGGAACCTGATACTTATGCACCTGCCCTCCTCCCCCCAAATGGAGGCAGCCAGTGGGAAGGAGATTGGAGATGGAGAGAGATGAGGTGGGTGTCAGGGGAGATGTGGACTGGACGGAGGCTGAAGGCTGGGGCAAGACTGAGACTAGGCATAGGTCAGCAGAACAAAACACAAATTGTATTGAAAAGGATGCGACCGTTACATCTGGCAGTGATGCTAGACCCGTACCTTTTCCATATGTTCATTTTGTAGCTTAAGAGCCAAATCCAATCCTCCTCTTGGGCTGACAGGATTGTCTTTTCGACCTCTGGTTATTCAGCGCACACTTTAGTTTAGTTAGTTTACAAAACCTCCCACTGTGAGGAAATCTTACAAGTGGAGGGAAGACGAAACAGTGAAACAAAGTATAGCACTTTCTGTGTCTGTCTCAGAATGAAGGATAGCTGTAAACCTTGAGTCAGGGACCGCATAAGGAAACAACACGGTCTGTGTTGGATTCCGATAGCCAGAAGACAAATTAGAACCTGACTTTTTGTTTTTTCTACATCACTTTTAACTTTCCAAAGATTTTTGATCCTCAGAAACCTAAATATTTTGTCTTGCTACTCTCAGAATCCGATTCTCAGCTCATGTTCTAAAAACTAGTCCTCATTGTCTATTTCAAGAATGTTCTTCAATTACCTCCAGTGTGTATAGACCAGGGATACAATATTGAGTCGGTAAGGAATGTATCAGCAACCCTCTAATAGACACAGTGCTGCAGTGTAATAGTGTGTGTGGTGCAGTGATGTATAAACTATTGCTGAGCAGAGTCTCTGTACAACACTGACAATCGAGCCTGATCCAGTATCCATATAAGAGCCCTTTGCACCTTTAAACTTTCCAGTCTCGCTCCACGTGCCCATGTTCAGTGAAATAACCAGTGAAGGGTCTTTATATTAGGAAACCCAGCCATTATCTCCATTCGACCCTCACTGAATACACTGCTGAAAATCGTAGTTATGGCATTTTCACAAAGATCAAGAAAAGGTATGAAAGTGGATCTTGGACCGTTGAAGTTGGAGTCTGATATTTCTGATGTCACGGTGAATGTTCTCTCAGTTTGTGGACTGGCCTTACGAGTGTATCTGTTGCACAAACTAACCTATAAGACAATGTGAGAAGTGGAAATTTCACAACAGTGCAGTCACTGAGTTTGTGAATTGAAAAGTACTGTCCACAGAAGCAGCCAGTGTTACCGGCATTCACCTGGTCCACACCTTTTCCCCGGTGTTGCCGGCATTCACCTGGTCCATACTTTCAAACACCAGAGCACTTGAGGTCACTGATGTCAAGTCGGGAAACATCTTTTACCCAAATGAGCTTGTGTTGTCTTCCTGCAATCTCATCCTTTATCTTCATCCACGTGTGAGTTGCTTTAACTTTCACCCAGTGCCGTCTCCCCACATGTTGAACACGATGTTTTGTAAACTCTTCTGTCCATTGACGATGTGTCTTGCTTTCCTGCATTGCCTACTATTACCTGCTATTCACCCATTTCTGTCTCGTCTACTGTTACCTGAGTGACTGAGTTCCTACACTTGCCTTTAGCCCAACATGAAGTTTCTGTTGATCCTCTTTGTAAGAGGAAGAGAATGCTTCCCCCATCTATTGTCCTGGGGTGAGGATTGGAACTCTGTAGTCACACTAACAATCTCTTCTGTACTTTGCAATCTTTCTGCCATCTAAAGAATAAACAAACTTCTCCCACTTTGACGTACTTTACACCAGTAACACCACCAGTTGGGGACATCCTGGGGCAGGGGTGATGGTGGGAAGGACATGCATCTGTGAACATATTGGTTTTATAGAATGTAATTGTCAAGATTAATATAAAAGCAAAATACTTTAGATGCTAGAAATCTGAAATAAAAACAAAGTTCTGGAAATACTCAGCAGGTCTGGCAGCATCTGTGGAGAGAGAAACCGAGTTAACGTTTCAGGTCTGTGACCTTTCATCATAAAGTGCTGGAAATACTCAGCAGGTCAGATGAAAGGTCACAGACCTGAAACGTTAACTCTGTTTCTCTCTCCACAGGTGCTGCTAGATTTGCTGAGTATTTCCAGCACTTTCTGTTTTTATGCCAAGATTAATATTTGGATTGAGAAAAAAACGTTTAAGAATCCTCGAATGTACTTCATTGGCTCCCCTTTGTATTGTATGCATTATGGTATAGCCAATCACCAGCTGGAGATTGGTTTGATGCTGTCATATTTAGCCCCTGTTCTTTCATGTGTATAGAGGGGATCTGGGAGATGTAGGGGATGCTTATAAATCCTGAACCCGCTTGAGAAATGGGCTTTCAGGAACCAAAGGGTTAAATTTGTATGGTGAGTTAAATGTTTAACTTACTGGCGTTTTGCAAAACAATAGTTGCTCCCTAAGGGGATGATCTGGTCAGCAGATGGGTTTGCAGCCTGTAGGTAACCTCATCATTGTACATCACTCTCCTTTGATGCAGGTGAGTGTTTCTCCTGATCAATCTGACAAGAGGATCAGGTCATAAAATGTCCTGATTGATGGTGGTCCATATGTAACTTTCACATAGCTCAGCTTCTCCCCCTGTCTAGACTGACGATGTGCTTCTCGCATTTGTTCAGAAAAGCAGAAATTCTGCCTTCTTAATCGTTCTGCAGAAATTTTTGCCTTTTGCCTAATCTGGAATGTATTAATGGACCTTGATGGTGGAATCCTCCCTGAGCAGAGATGAGCAGAAGGAACACGGGATGGGCTTTTATTCACACCAGTTGACCAAATGTTTTATCCTCATGAGCCACGTGGCGTTTTCCCAAGTGCTGTGGGGGTGTCCCAGGCTTCAATCCCTGTTCCCATGAATTCCCAGATATCTCCTATTGTTGATTGCAACGGATCTCGGGGCTTGGAAATTGGATTTATCCAGCACTGAACCAACAGCTCTTTCCAAACTTCCAGGCCCATGGAATCAGACAAAAAGCAATGAATGAGGAATATGAATGCAAATAAGATGGAGTTGCCTGGAGATTGTGGGCAGATGTCAAACCACCCTGATATATAAACTCAAGTTACTAGTTTCACTAATTGTTAACAGGTGAAAATGAGTTATTGTTTAGTATCTAGTACCAGAGCAGTGAGGGTCGCACGCTGGGGGGGCGCAGTGAGGGTCGCATGCTGGTGGGGGGGGGGGCGCAGCGAGGGTCGCACGCTGGTGGTGGGGGGGGGGGGGGCGCAGTGAGGGTCGCACGCTGGTGGGGGGGGGCGCAGTGAGGGTCGCACGCTGGTGGGGGGGGGGCGCAGTGAGGGTCGCACGCTGGTGGGGGGGGGGCGCAGTGAGGGTCGCACGCTGGTGGGGGGGCGCGGCGCAGTGAGGGTCGCACGCTGGTGGGGGGGGCGCAGTGAGGGTCGCACGCTGGTGTGGGGGGCGCGGCGCAGTGAGGGTCGCACGCTGGTGGGGGGGGCGCAGTGAGGGTCGCACGCTGGGGGGGCGCAGTGAGGGTCGCACGCTGGTGGGGGGGGGCGCAGTGAGGGTCGCACGCTGGGGGGGGCGCAGTGAGGGTCGCACGCTGGGGGGGGCGCAGTGAGGGTCGCACGTTGGTGGGGGGGGGCGCAGTGAGGGTCGCACGTTGGTGGGGGGGGTGCGCAGTGAGGGTCGCACGCTGGGGGGGGGCGCAGTGAGGGTCGCACGCTGGGGGGGGGCGCAGTGAGGGTCGCACGCTGGGGCAAAAGCACAACACACGGTTTTCCTGTTCAGGTTTAATCCTTTTTAAAATTTCATGGGTAACTTTTCAATTTAAATAAAAATGACAAGAATGACATTTAGCGAGAATAATGGAGAATTCAAACTTCTAAAAGACTCCAAAAGCTTGCTCCTTCCTCCTTTCTCCTCGCCAGTGACTTATTTTGTTCCTGCTAATGTTTGATTTGTTGGGTTGATTATCAATATTTTTGTGTGTTCAGTGGTGGGAGACTCTGTGCAAAACAAAATGTGAAATTGGGTGGATTAGCAAGTGAAAATCAATAAAAACTCATTAGAAATATTGGTGGATTTGTCAGGAAAAATCTGTTAGTTAGAGCCCTGAACACAGCACAGGTGCTGTCCTGTCACTAGGGAGACACTGCATCCTGTTATCCAGAGTCCATATTGGTCCACAATGGTGACATTGAGTGTGAATTGTAGCTCATATAACTGGTCTATATACAGCACAGAGCAGGTGGTGTTTGTGTAATCCATTGTTTCAAACCAGACCTCAGATTGCATTCCGTGTTTTAATAGTTTCACATCAACATGTGACCTGCTTGAGGCATTGCTCACGGGGGTTCCTGGATCAGGACTACAGGTGTAGCAGTTAGCTGCCTGTTTAAGACCACTTCTGAAGTTCATCCGGTGTGAATTTTGGGAATTGCAACTGCTTGTATAGTTCTGGGGCCAATTAGAGGTCAGTAAATTGCCTCAAAATTACAGGCTCCAGGTTGGAAGAACCCAAAATTAAATGCCTGGCTTTCCCTTTTGTAAATTGTTTGGTATCTGTTGTGAAGTGTGACATTTGGAGTGTGTCCGATGCAGTGAAACATTCTGAAAGGGCTTGACAGGGTGGATACTGCAAGGCCCTTTTCCCTGGCTTGGAGAGTCTAGAGCTATGGGTTGGGGGTGGGGGGGGGAGGGGGGGGGGGGGTGCTCTCAGAATGAGGGGTTGGCCATTTTGGTGTGATGAGAAATTTTTTCACTCAGAGGGTTGTGAATCTTTGGAACTCTCTGCCCCAGAGAGCTATGGATGTTCAGTCGTTGTGTATATTTGAGGCAGGGGTCGATAGATTTTTGGATACAAAGGGAATTGAGGGATGTGGGGAAAGTGGAGTTGACGTAGAAATTTTGCAATGATCTGATTGGACGGTGGAGCAGCCTTGAGGGCCGAATGGCCTACTCCTGATCCTGTTTGTCCTTTTGGCATGACTTTGTGTAGATAGATCCCAATAAAATACAGATTATTAATTGAAGTAAAACAATGAAGAATTTAAAAAAAAATATATCAAATATTTGTCAGTTCCGAAGAAGGGTCACTGACCCGAAACGTTAACTCTGCTTCTCTTTCCACAGATGCTGCCAGACCTGCTGAGTGACTCCAGCATTTCTTGTTTTTGTGAACTAGATACTAGATATGTTCCAAAATAATGGAGCTGGATTGTGTGGCTGTGTGTACTCGGATTGGCTGTCAGCTTGAACTCCCACCTCAAGTGGAACCAAACCCAAAGTGTTAGAAAAGCGCATTTAGGGTGCTGTGCCCACATTGTATTCATACAAATATTCACACTAGGGGGACTCTGTTCACTGCCTTATCTCCTGTGTAAAGCTGCACTACACACAGTCAGTCCTTGCCCCTTTAATCTTAGCCCGTCGCTCTCTCGCTCTCCCTCCTCTTGGGGGCTGCATGTTAATTTTTGCCCCGCTGGAGTTGAGTACTGATTTTCTCAACTGTTTGAAAATGCCAGCGATCTTGGAGGACGGTGGTTTTGGAGCTGCACTAGAAACCCAGAGGGCGGGAATTCAATAAATCTGATAATGTGTGGCCTGGCACCAGAAGAACACACCACAAAAAGCTGCCGAACTGGTTGACAAACCCACCTGGTTCACTAATGTCCTTTAGGGAAGGAAATCTGCCGTTCTTACCCGGTCTGGGCCTGTATGTGACTCCAGTCCCACACCACCATGGCCGACTATATTAATCCCTCTGAGTAGCTCGGATTGGGCAGTGAATGTGACCTTAGCAGTGGTTCCCACAGCCCAAGTACAGATTTAAAAAAACTAATTGAAGTAAATTAACCAGCTCAATATTTATAGAGTTTGAATTCCTGTTTATTTTTTCTTCAGTATAGTTATTGGAACTTTTTCAGTTATTCTTGTGAATAGCACTAATTATCTGAAACCCAGTTAACATTAAACTGCTGTAATTATTGCCCAGAAATAGTTCTAACTTTGGAAACTGAGTCATAAAATGAGTTTTAAAAAAATTGACATTGATATGAGTAAATATGAAAAGTCACCCACATGTACCTTTGCAAAGCACTTTACAACTAATGAGTTACTTTATGGGTGTAATCACTGTTGTAACGTGTGTTTTATTTTAATGAATGAAGCAGCCTGCGTATCTCTGGAATGGAGCAAAGGTTTTACTTACCTTGTCAGTTAATGATATCATAAACTGGCCATTCTCCAATTTCTATGTGTTTATAACCCCCTGCTGATACTGACACTCTCGATGGACCACCCCACCCCCTGCTGATACTGACGCTCTCCCAATGGACCACCCCACCCCCTGCTGATACTGACACTCTCCCAATGGGCCACCCCACCCCTGCTGATACTGACACTCTCCCAATGGACCACCCCACCCCCTGCTGATACCGACACTCTCCCGGAGACCGCCCCTCTTCTGCCGATACCAATGCTCTCCCGGAGACCACCCCCCTCCTCCGCTGTCGATACAAATATATACACAGACTAAGGGGTCCCTAGTGTGTGTGAATTCCACAGTTTGAAATCCTATAGAAGCACTTGTATTACTGGCTGGTTTAGTAAAGCAAAGCTTGTGCTGCCTAGGATGGTCCCTAAAAAAGGAGTAAAAGGAGGAGAAAGATTTTGCAAAAATATTAAATACCTCGAAAACCAACAAATGTCTGACAGCTCCTTGTGTGCTGATTTAAGAGTCAAGTATCTGATAACTGGGGAGAGGCAGAGAGCAGCGCAGAAAGGGCGGGCAGCAGAGGGAGGTTTTGTGGAGTAGGTTGGCATCATTTTTTGCTTGTTTTCTTTTTCTCCAGCTGAAGTTTGTGTTGCTGTCATTTTGAAAGATGTCAGCAATGTCAGGTCAAATACATTGCACCAAAAACAAATAAATCTCCGTCTGCTCAGACCTCCGGCCCACCTCATCAATATAACATTTTCCTTTGCAGCCCCTTTGACCTTTCGCTGTGTGGGGATGGGAGCTGCAGGGTGAGGGCGAGCGAGGAAATGGTGCCAGGGGACACCTGGGGCTGACATGCACATTGTCAACTTGCTGATTAGGAAGGAAACCTTTCTGGAACACGTAGTCCAGGGGAGAGAGATTCAGTAAGGTGAAGGGTTCACTGTCCAGGAGCCAAATCCCAAATATCTCCAGACTCGACCGGGGTGAGAGTGTGGGACTGGAGGGTGGACCTTGGGAATCCGTAGGGCAGTGCCAGAGAATTGTGGGGGTTAGGGGGGAAAGACGTGTAGGGTTTGAGGGGTAAATCCCTGGTGAGTGAGTTTGGGTGAGGTGATGTTTAGACAAGCTGATGAGGCAGTTCAGTATGCTGTAGTGATTCAGAGAGACATGGGGCTGCCTGCAGATGTTTAGCGAGGAGAAAAGAACAGCAGGAGGGATGTCTGGGAAGCACTCGAGCCCACTCTGGTAGTGGGAGGGCAGGTAGCTGGGTTCTAGGCATGCCGAGTTACCTTGCTCAGCTCAGCATCACTCTTGACCTTGGCACCTCCCAGTCCAGGATTCCCACTCCAGATCACTATCCAGTGCAACTGTCGGGAATGTGGACATGTGAAAATCAGGAGGGCAGAACCCAATGGTCTCCTTGGTCGAATAGTAGTACTATGTGTCAGCTCCCATGTGAAATAGGCACAAACCCATGATTGTTTATTTATTTATTTAGAGATACAGCACTGAAACAGGCCCTTCGGCCCACCGAGTCTGTGCCGACCAACAACCACCCATTTATACTAACCCTACAGTAATCCCATATTCCCTATCACCTCCCTACACGAGGGGCAATTTACAACGGCCAATTTACCTATCACCTGCAAGTCTTTTAGATATGGGAGGAAACCAGAGCACCCGGCGAAAACCCATGCAGACACAGGGCGAACTTGCAAACTCTGCACAGGCAGTACCCAGAATCGAACCCGGGTCCCTGGAGCTGTGAGGCTGCGGTGCTAACCGCTGCACCACTGTGTTGCAAAGTCAAGGCTGGCATTTGACCTTCTGTCGACTAAGATGCGATGCTGTCTGGTTGAGTTCCACCTTCATCTCCTTAGAATAACCAATTCTAGCCTCTTGAACATCCGCGAGTTCCATCTCTCCACCATTGGCAGCCGTGACTTCAGCTGCCTAGGCCCCAAGCTCTGGAATTCCCTCCCTAAACCTCTCCGCCTCTCCTCCTTTTAAGACAGTCCTTAAAACCTACCTCATTGACCAAGCTTTGGGTCAACTGCCTTAATATCTCCTTTGGCGACACGTCAAATTTTGTTTGGTGACGCTCTTGTGAAGTACCTTGGGAGGTTTTACTACTTTAAAACTGCTCTATAGGGGAGATGGTGGTGTATTGGTAATGCCACTGAACTAGTAATCCAGAGGTAAAAACAAGAAATTCTGGAAATACTCAGCAGGTCTGGCATCATCTGTGGAGAAAGAAGCAGAGTTAACATTTCAGGTCAGTGATCCTTCATCAGAACTGGCAAATATTAGAAATGTAACAGGTTTTAAGCAAGCAAAGCAGGGGTGGGGCAAGAGATAACAAAAGAGAAGGTGTTGATAGGACAGGGTCCCAGAATAACTGACCAGAAGGCCATGGAGCAAAGGCAAACAGTACGTTAATGGTGTGGTGAAAGACAAAGCGTTAGTGCAGAGCGGGTGTGAATTGGCAGAAAAATGTACAGACCTGGCCCCAAGCACAAACATGAAAAAAAAAACAGCGGGTAGGCACAGTTGAAACAAACTAAAATAAAATAAACAAATACAAAAAAAAGAAAAAAATAACTAAAAATAAAAAGTGGGGCGGGGGTGGGGGGAGGCGCCGTCATGCACTGAAATTACTGAACTCTATGTTCAGTCCGGCAGGCTGTAGTGTGCCTAATCGGTAAATGAGATGCTGTTCCTTGAGCTTGCGTTGATGTTCACTGGGACACTGCAGCAATCCCAGGACAGAGATGTGGGCATGAGAGCAGTGGGTGTGTTGAAATGACAAGCAACCGGAAGCTCAGGGTCCTGCTTTCGGACTGAGAGGAGGTGTTCCACAAAGCGGTCACCCAATCTGCATTTGGTCTCCCCAGTGTAGAGGAGACCACATTGTGAACAGTGAAGATAGTATGCTAAATGGAAAGAAGTACAAGTAAATTGCTGCTTCACCTGAAAGAAGTGTTTGTGGCCTTGGATAGTGAGGAGAGAGAAGGTAAATGGGCAGGTATTACACCTCCTGTGTTTGCATTCGAGGGGGACAAGGTGGTGGGGGTAATGGAGGAGTGGACCAGGGTGTCACGAAGGGAATGATCCCTTTGAAATGCTGACAGGGGAGGGGAGAGGAAGATGCGTTTGGTAGTGGCATCACGTTGGACATGACGGGAATGGCGGAGGATGATCCTTTGGATGTGGAGGCTGGTGGGGTGGAAAGTGAGGACAAGGGGAACGGTGTCGCAGTTCTGGGAGGGAGGGGAAGGGGTGAGGGTAGAGGCGTTCCAGTGAACATCAACGCAAGCTCGAGGAACAGCACCTCATTTACGAATTAGGCATGCTACAGCCTGCTGGACTGAACATTGAGTTCAATAATTTCAGGGCATGACGGGCCCCCCCTTTTTATTTTTAGCTATTTTTCCTTTTATGTTTTCTTTTGGTTTGTTTCTACTGTGCCTACCCACTGTTTTTTTTTTCATGTTTGTGCTTGGGGGCCAGGCTGTTCATTTTTCTGTCAGTTAACACCCTCTCTGCACTAACGCTTTGTCTTTCAGCACACCATTAACATAGTTTGCCTTTGCTCCATGACCTTCTGGTCAGTTATTCTCTGCGGCCTTGTCCTATCGACATCTTTTTTGTTATCTCTTTCCCCACCCCCGCTTTACTTGCTTAAAACCTTTTACATTTCTAATATTTGCCAGTTCTGATGAAGGGTCACTGACCTGAAACGTTAACTCTGCTTCTCTCTCTACAGATGCTGCCAGACCTGCTGAGTGTTTCCAGCATTTCTTGTTTTTATTTCAGATTTCCAGCATCTGCAGTATTTTGCTTTTATTTTAGTAATCCAGAGGCCCAGGCTAATGCCACTGCAGATGTGGCTGCTGGTGGAATTTAAATTCAATTAATTACTTTAAAAAAAAATCTGGAATAGAAAGCTAGTCTCAGTAATGGTGCCACGAAATCATCATTGATTGTAGTAAAAGCTCATCTGGTTCACTAATGTCCTTTAGGGAAGGAAATCTGCTGTCCTTACCTGGTCTGGCCGACATGTGACTCCAGACCCATAGCAACATGGTTGACGCTTAACTGCCGTCTGAAATAGCCTAGCAAGACACTCAGTTCAAGGGCAATTAGGGATGGGCAGCAAATGCTGGCCTTGCCAGTGACACCCACATCCCATGAAAGAATGAAACAAATTGCAAGTTATTATTGAGTACTGGTTACTTTCTCTGTCATTTTCTCAGCTTTTGTTTCTGTTGGATTGTTCTGGAACTATTTCTTTCTGCTGTCATTGTGCAGCTGATTAAAGGTCAGGATACAGAGTGAATAATCCTCAAATAATTTGTTTGTATCATCACTGCCTTTGGGTGTAATGTTTTCATAGATTACAGTAATTACATAAGGTCTTGTCATAACTCGTACTGCAAATCAACCACTAACTATACAGCTGAGCCAAAGATCAGTTTAATTGTCGTGAAGTTATTTCAGAGCGCAGGAAAATTCTCTGCTTTATGACCTAATAGAGGTCTTCAGGATTATGAAGGGTCTGATGTGAATAGTATTGATTATTAATTCTACAGGTTAGCTAGGTGGTACTGAGTCTACAACTGTAGATGGAATTGTAGAATATTTCAGCACAGAAGGAGGCCATTCAATCCATCATGCCTGTGCTAACTCTATGAAAGGCCCATCCCTCTTAGTCCTATGATTCTGCCCTTTCCCCAGACACTTCTCCCATTTTTCTTTTTCAAACATTTATTAATTTCCCTTTTTAAAAGGTATTCTTTCCCCCGTTGTTTCTGGTTAGATATCTCATGTCCTGTTACCCTGTGTGTCAATAAATAATAAATCTCCTCACCTAGCAGGGCAGTGGAACTGATTAGATAGCTCTTTCAAGGAGCTGGGACAGGCACGATGGGCCGAATGGCCACCTTCTGTGCTGTATGATCCCATGTACCACCCCCTTCCTCCTTTTAGTGATATATTTATGGCCTCTAGTTGACTAACTTAGTAACCAGTGAAAACAGTTTTTCTCCATTAACTGTAATAAAACCCATCATAATTTTGCACACCTCTATCAGCAGCAGCACATGGTATGTATGGAGGATGGGGGCTTAAACCCCCGAACAGCAGTGTCTGTATATTTTTTAATGTGGCCCCTTTGCCAGATGTGGTGCTGGGGGCGCCAGAAGTAGTTTCTGCAAAGGTGGGGACGGGGACTGAGCAGCCCACCTCCAGCTGAGAATGGCAGGCACTCCGACTGGTGTGATACCTACCTAATTCCATGGGGCTTTTGGGCCAGTGTTCTACAGGTTGAGCATAATGTCTCCCTTGCTTTTGTACTCTCTGCCTTTATTTATAAAACCCAGGATCCTGTAGGCAGTTTCACACAGTTATATAAACTTGTCCTCCCTGCGTGTTTCAGCCCTTCAATCTCTCTGCTCCTCTACTCATACTCCTCTACTTTTTAAAATTTTACCACTCGGGTTATACTTCCCAAAATTAACCTCCTATTTCCCTGCATTAAATTTTACCCAGTATCTAGCTGCTCAAATTGCTAATCCATCTGTCCTCTGAGGTCACTTGCAGTTCTCACAGTTAACCATTTTGTTATTTTTATCCAATTTTCCCATAAAAGACATGATGATCTCTGTGTTGACCACTCCCAGTGGCAAAACTCCAATCAGCCTCTGCATATAAAACATTCTCCAACCTCTCTCTTTATTCTCTGGATGATGGTTTTATATTATTACTGATTCACCATCCAGATAAAATAGTTTTCCCCTTTTTACCCAATCAGTGCCTTCCATAATAAATCCCCGCCTAACCTCGTAATAAATCCCCGCCTAACCTCTGCTCTTATGCGTACAATCCCAGTTTCTCGAGTCTGTTACAGGAACAGGAGGAGGCCAGTTAATCCTGAGAGCCTGTTCCAACGATCAATGCTGATCATGGTTGATCTGTGACCTGTCCCCAAATCTCTTTTTAATACCTTTAGTTAACAAAAATCTATCAACCTCTGATTTAAAATATACATTTCAGTCTCATCCTGGTGAATCTATACTGTCTGCTTTCTGTGGCTTTAATGTCTTTTCTCTAATGGAGCGCCCCAAACTCTGCACAATCTCTAACTGTGGACTAACCAATATTCTATATCAACTCATCCTTACTTCATTACTCTTGTGCTCTATGCCCCTATTTATAAAACTCTGAATGTCCCTCTGCCCATCCACACCCTTTAGTGTCGTTCTTTTGAATGTATATGCTTGTTCCTTGTTTTACTCCAGCAAAGTATCACTTCACACTAGTCCACATTAATTTGTATCTGTCCACCACATTCCACAAACCTGTTTTCCTGAAATCTTCTGTCGTCTCCTCATTGTTTGCCAAATCTCTGCCTATTACCATCAGCTCATTCTGAGATTGTGTCCCAAACCCGAGTCCAAATCATTAATATACATCGAGAACACAAGAGGACTCAGCACTGACCCTTGGGGTTCACCACTTCCAACCTTTCTACAGTCCAACATCCATTTACCCTAACTCTCTGCTTTCCTCCATCAACCAACATTCTATTCATACTACAACAATTCCTGGGGAGATGGTGGCGTGGTAATGTCACTGGACTAGTAATATAGAGACCCATGCTAATGCCCCCAGGGACGCAGGTTCACATCTGACCACGGCAGCTGGTGCAATTTAAATTCAATTAATTAATAAAGATACGGAATGGAAAGCTAATCTCAGGAATGGTGCCATGAAACTATCATCGATTGTCATAAAAACCTATCTGGTTCACTAATGTCCTTTTAGGGAAAGGAATCTGCCGTCTTTACTTGGTCTGGCCAACATGTGACCTCAGACCCACAGCAATGTGGTTGACTCTTAACTGCCCTCTGAAATGGCCTAGCAAGCCACTCAGTTATCAAGGGCAATTAGGGATGGGCAACAAATGCTGGCCTTGCCAGTGGCGCCCACATCCCGTGAATGTTTGTTTTTTTAAAAAATTCTATTGAAAACTCCATCTGAATTCATATACCTCACATCTACTGCCTTCCTTTTCTCTATCCAACTGGCTACATCAACAATAACAGCAGCTTGCATTTATATGGCGCCATTAATGTAATAAAACTTCTCAAGGAAATATTGGGGCAGGTGGTCAAAGTGGTAGGTTTTAAGGAATGTCTTCTAGAAGGATGAAGAGTTGGAGAGGTGTTGGGAGGGAATTCCAGAGCTTAGGGCCCAGGCAGCTGAAGGCACGGCCCCCAATGGTGGACAGATTAAAATCGGGGATGCACAAGAGGCCAGATTTAGAGGAGCTGTGAAAACAGCCCCAACTTCCCCAATCTAACTAAGTAACTGAAGTTACATTACCTTTTAAACTTCTTCATTGGAACAGAATGTTTAATTAACTTGGGCGTCAGAAATGTGAAACAAATGAACAACATCATCTGATTGGAAACTGCATCTCTCTTTTGAACAGCACCACCTCCCCAAATCCATTGTTTTAGGGTTAAACACTTTGACCAGGCTGTCTGCACAGGAATAAGATGGAGGGCAGGTCTAGTATGTGGGACGGGTGGGGAGTCTATGCTCTTGCGTTCCATTTTAGTAGGTCCCTGTCACTCACTTAGTGACATATGATGATTCCTGATTTTTTGTTCTTTAGTGAAGGAGTCCATAGAGATTAATTCTTTTGGGCCTCCTTATCTCGAGAGACAATGGATACGCGCCTGGAGGTGGTCAGTGGTTTGTGAAGCAGCGCCTGGAGTGGCTATAAAGGCCAATTCTGGAGTGACAGGCTCTTCCACAGGTGCTGCAGAGAAATTTGTTTGTTGGGGCTGTTGCACAGTTGGCTCTCCCCTTGCGCCTCTGTCTTTTTTCCTGCCAACTACTAAGTCTCTTCGACTCGCCACAATTTAGCCCTGTCTTTATGGCTGCCCGCCAGCTCTGGCGAATGCTGGCAACTGACTCCCACGACTTGTGATCAATGTCACACGATTTCATGTCGCGTTTGCAGACGTCTTTATAACGGAGACATGGACGGCCGGTGGGTCTGATACCAGTGGCGAGCTCGCTGTACAATGTGTCTTTGGGGATCCTGCCATCTTCCATGAGGCTCACATGGCCAAGCCATCTCAAGCGCCGCTGACTCAGTAGTGTGTATAAGCTGGGGGTGTTGGCCGCTTCAAGGACTTCTGTGTTGGAGATATAGTCCTGCCACCTGATGCCAAGTATTCTCCGAAGGCAGCGAAGATGGAATGAATTGAGACGTCGCTCTTGGCTGGCATACGTTGTCCAGGCCTCGCTGCCGTAGAGCAAGGTACTGAGGACACAGGCCTGATACACTCGGACTTTTGTGTTCCGTGTCAGTGCGCCATTTTCCCACACTCTCTTGGCCAGTCTGGACATAGCAGTGGAAGCCTTACCCATGCGCTTGTTGATTTCTGCATCTAGAGACAGGTTACTGGTGATAGTTGAGCCTAGGTAGGTGAACTCTTGAACCACTTCCAGAGCGTGGTCGCCAATATTGATGGATGGAGCATTTCTGACATCCTGCCCCATGATGTTCGTTTTCTTGAGGCTGATGGTTAGGCCAAATTCATTGCAGGCAGACGCAAACCTGTCGATGAGACTCTGCAGGCATTCTTCAGTGTGAGATGTTAAAGCAGCATCGTCAGCAAAGAGGAGTTCTCTGATGAGGACTTTCCGTACTTTGGACTTCGCTCTTAGACGGGCAAGGTTGAACAACCTGCCCCCTGATCTTGTGTGGAGGAAAATTCCTTCTTCAGAGGATTTGAACGCATGTGAAAGCAGCAGGGAGAAGAAAATCCCAAAAAGTGTGGGTGCGAGAACACAGCCCTGTTTCACACCACTCAGGATAGGAAAGGGCTCTGATGAGGAGCCACCATGTTGAATTGTGCCTTTCATATTGTCATGGAATGAGGTGATGATACTTAGTAGCTTTGGTGGACATCTGATCTTTTCTAGTAGTCTGAAGAGACCACGTCTGCTGACGAGGTCAAAGGCTTTGGTGAGATCAATGAAAGCAATGTAGAGGGGCATCTGTTGTTCACGGCATTTCTCCTGTATCTGACGAAGGGAGAACAGCATGTCAATAGTCGATCTCTCTGCACGAAAGCCACACTGTGCCTCAGGGTAGACGCGCTCGGCCAGCTTCTGGAGCCTGTTCAGAGCGACTCGAGCAAAGACTTTCCCCACTATGCTGAGCAGGGAGATTCCACGGTAGTTGTTGCAGTCACCGCGGTCACCTTTGTTTTTATAGAGGGTGATGATGTTGGCATCGCGCATCCCTTTTTATAGAGGGAATCAATGCCAGTCATGGATGAGCTGGACCTACCAGAGATTAATACAGTGTGTGTATTGGGGCGGAAGCAGTGTGCAGCTCTGTAAAATTGTGCTGCATTGTTTTGATACATTTATTCTTTCCTTAGATAATTCCATGAAAGGTGTCTATTTATAATTCCCTGAAATGCAAATGAGAGACCTCGGTTTGACCCTGTTTAATTGTTCAGTCCAGTTCCTTTTCCTGAATTTTGCAAATCAGTTTAACTTCCACAACACAAAATAAAACCTACAGAAATATTGAGACCACATCGGTTTAACCCTCCCCATCTCTTCCCACTCCGCCACCCCCTTTCAGCCCTCCTTTAATCGCACTACCCCTCCTCCCCCACCCCCAGTTACACACTTCTGCAGATGTCCCCCACCTCTATTGTGTACTGACAGTTGCCTTCACTCTCACATTCATTCATAAATACTCCAGTTTGGCTCCAACACAAATCAACATTAAATATTCTAAAAACGGATTTATTTATTAAAGAACTAAACACTCTATTTCTAACAATTCCAATTATGTCTCCTGAATCTCCATTTAATGTGATTCCCTAGAGCTTGACTAACTCCACACACACACTGGCACGGTCCCTCATTGTTGGATCTGTATAAATTCATTTTAAATACAAGCATCTTGTGTCATTTGTTCAAACAGAGCTTTGATTGGCAGCTTTTTATGAACTTTAATGGCTATTTAAATTAAACAGTCTTTGGAAAAAGACAGCCTGACAACCTTCAAAACAATCAGTGAGTACATACAGAACATTTGGAGAGAGTCAGGCCAGGCAGCTGTTACTCTGAGAAATTACTCCAATCGAATATTATTTGTCTCAAACATTGACACAGTTGCAAACTATTTATTATTTTCTATTAATCAAGGAGCTGCCTAAATGAATAACTCCAATGAAACATTCTGCCCTATGTGTTATTTAGTATACAGCAACAGAAGTAACAAATATGGAAACCATACAGAAATCTCCTAGCGGTGGAAACCTGGTGATTCTGGAATATTTTGATACCATTTGTCACTCTTTGGGATGCAGAGACCGCAGATTGAAAACTTGTGTTTTAGGGAGCTCTCCTGGAGCTCTCCCATCCATCATACAGGTGCGAGGATGGTTGGTTTCCACAGGGCAACACTAGGATTCTCCAGTCACTCAGGCTGCACTGCCTGCCTCATCAGTGCAGGCATATTATCATGCGTATTTGAAAATTATCACTTGATTGATTCTCTGAACCCCTTCCACTTGTCCCAAGATTGATTTCACAGGAATTCTATAATCCTCTTTCCTCAATATTCCTGTTTATCTTTTAGCTTCACAAAGGTGTTGGCTATAGCTCAGAGGTCACTTTTGGATTAGAAGATTGTGGATTCGAGTCCCACTTCAGAGACTTGAGCGCAAAAATCTAGAGGCTGCCACTCCAACTCAGTACTGTGGGAGTGCTGCACTGTTGAAGGTGCAGTCTTTTGGATGATATGTTAAACCAAGGCCCTGTCTGTCCTCTCAGGGGGACATAAATGATGCCATGGTCACTATTTGAAGAAGAGCAGGGGAGCTCTCCCGCTGTCCTGGTCAATATTTATCCCTCAATCAGTATCACAAAAATAAATGAATTGCTCATTGCTGATTGTGGGAGCTTGCTGTGCACAAATTGGTTGTTGTATTTCCTATATTACAACAATGACTACACTTAACGTTCTGGTTGTGAAGCACTTTGAGAGATCTTGAAGTTGTGAAAGGCGCTATGTAAATGCAAATCTATGTTAATGTAGACGCTTTGATGTTACATGTACGTTTCTGGACTCTTGCATCACTGAATCTTCAACACATGAGCTAGGCAGTTTCAGCAAACTGGGATCCTCCTCCTGGGATTGTGTGCTGCATGAGCCTGCGCCTGGGATTACAGTAAGCTTTAAACTGCAGTACAGAGTTTGATTTGTCCTTGCGCAACTTCATGCTGCCTCCTGGAAGATTTAGTTGTCTGAATTGGCTGAATGCCAAAGAAAACAAAATGAACTGTGGGCACACCCATTGGGAGAAGCCTGAAGGAACCATTTGAAGACGAGAGTTGAAATCCGGGCTACAGCCATTCCACCATACCATCCACTTCTGATGTGGTTTTTGATGTTGTTGACTAAGTGATTTTTTTTTTCATTTGGCACAGAACCCGAGTCAAACCACGCAGTCCAAGAATTATGATTTATTTTAGTAAACATGGAAGAGACTGAGTAAAAAAACTCTATAAATTTTGCAGAAACTTTTGTTAGTTTTGTTGTCTCCCACAAAATTATCGGCCCTGTAAAAGAGAATTAGAAGCTTCAGTTGCTAATTACTCACAGCACCTATTGATATTAAAACCTTACTTCTAAAATAAAGATTTGCATCTAGATAGTGCTTTCATGACCACAGGACATCCCAAAGTGCTTTACTGTTAATGAAGTGCTTCTGAAGTGCAGTCACTGTTGTATGAAGTGTTTGCCTTTCCCATTCATTTTCTCCATTATAAATTCTATTGATCAGATTTATAGTATAAAGTTGTCAAGCTAACAGTATAGATGCTTCAGTGCCACTTCTGGCAGGAGGTTGTAATTACAGCGTGACAAGTTTACAGAGGAAGATTCTATTATAAATGTGGACATAAGCAATATAACAGTAAGGGCAGAATTTATGGTTTTACACTGAATTACATCTGAATGTCCTGGTCCAGCTACGTCCTGTCCTCTAACCCCCATTCGACCTGAAGACTACGCTTGATCTTGATTCCCCCTCTATTGTCACAGGAGATTGACTCGTATTAGTGAAATATCATGCTCACAGCTGCATTGCTGCCAGTAACCAGTGCTCAATTATTCATGAATGATCTTGTAATGCTTACATAACAGTTGTTGACGCTTTGATGTCAAGGTCATTGTTTGTCGGTGAGGGGTAGCAATGGGCACAGGTGCTAGTATACACAATGAAGCCAAGATACTCAGTGGTGTAGAGGTTCTGTTGCTAGACTAATAAGCCAGAGATCATGAGTTCAAATCCCACCATGGCAGGTTAGGAATTTTAATTCAGTTGTAAAAGATCTGGATATCAGTAAAAGCTATCGCATTGCCATTATTACCCAGCTGGTTCACTAATGCCATTTTAGGGAAGGAAACCTGACGTCCTTACCTGGTCTGGGCCTATACGTGATTCCAGTCCCACACCAACGTAGTCGACTCTCAACTACCTTTTGAAGTGGGCAGCAAGCTGCTCAGTTGTATCAGGGCAACTAGGAATGGGCAATAAATGTCAGCCTTGCCAATGATGCCCACATCCTGAGAATGAATTTAAAACGAACACAAAATGGAGTTCACAATCTATCCCAGGAGTCTACAACCTGCAGCTGCGGACTCCCATGGGGCTCTTTGATGTCTCATTTGCGGCTCCCAATCTGTTCCAGTTGAATCACCTTATGAAAAAGCTCAAAGAAAATTGTCAAGAAAAGGCAGATTCAGAGGACTGAAAACAGCAGAGGCTCTAGAGGAGTATAGAAATTGTTGGTGGGGGGGTAAGATAAAGGAAAATCCCAAGGCATTTTATAAGTATATTACGGAGAAGAGGATAACCAGGGAAAGAGTAGGGCCCATTTAGGGACCAAAGTGGCAATCTGTGTGTGGAGCCGGAGGACATTGGTGCAGTTTTAAATGATTACTTTTCATCTGTGTTCACTATGGAGAAGGACAATGTAGGTGTATAGATCAGGGAGGGGGATTGTGATATACTTGAACAAATTAGCATTGAAAGGGAGGAGGTATTAGCTGTTTTAGCAGGCTTAAAAGTGGATAAATCCTCAGGCCCAGATCAGATGTATCCCAGGCTGTTATGTGAGGCAAGGGAGGGGATAGCAGGGGCTCTGATACAAATTTTCAAATCCTCTCTGGCCACAGGAGAGGTACCAGAGGACTGGAGGACAGCGAATGTGGTACCATTATTTAAGAAGGGTAGTAGGGATAAACCGGGTAATTATAGGCCAGTGGGTTTAACATCATTGGGAGGGAAACTATTCGAAAAAGTTCTGAGGGACAGGATTAATCTCCACTTGGAAAGGCAGGGGTTAATCAAGGATCGTCAGCATAGCTTTGTCAGTGGGAGATCATGTCTAACAAATTTGATTGAATTTTTCAAGATGACTAGGTGTGCAGATGAGGGTAAAGCAGTTGATGTAGTCTCCATGGACTTCAGTAAGGCTTTTGATTAGGTCCCACATAGGAGATTGGTCAAAAAGGTAAGAGCACATGGGATCCAGGGCAATCTGGCAAATTGGATCCAAAATTGGCTTAGTGGCAGGAAGCAGAGGGTGATGGTTGAGGATTGTTTTTGCGATTGGAAGCCTGTGACCAGAGGTGTACCGCAGGGATCCGTGCTAGGACCCTTGCTGTTTGTAGTGTACATTAATGATTTAGACGTGAATATAGGAGGTATGATCAGTAAGTTCGCAGATGACATGAAAATTGGTGGTGTTGTAAATAGTGAAGAGGAAAGCCTTAGATTAAAGGGTGATTATAGATGGGCTGGTAAGATGGGCAGAGCAGTGGCAAATGGAATTTAATCCTGAGAAGTGTGAGGTGATGCATTTTGGGAGGACTGACAAGGCAAGGGAATATACAATGGATGGTAGGACCCTAGGAAGTACGGAGGGTCAGAGGGACCTTGGTGTACTTGTCCACAGATCATTGAAAATAGCACAGGTAGATAAGGTGGTTAGGAAGGCATATGGGATACTTGCCTTTATTAGCCAAGGCATAGAATTATAAGAGCAGAGAGGTTATGATGGAACTGTATAAATCGCTAGTTAGGCCACAGCTGGAGTACTGTGTAAAGTTTTGGTCGCCACACTATAGGAAGGATGTGATTGCACTGGAGAGGGTGCAGAGGAGATTCACCAGGATGTCGCCTGGGCTGGAGCATTTCGGCTATCGAGAGAGACTGGATAGGCTAAGGTTGTTTTCCTTAGAGCAGAGAAGGCTGAGGGGGGACCTGATTGAGGTATACAAAATTATGAGGGGCTTAGATAGGGTAGATAGGAAGAAACTTTTTTCTCTTAGTGGAGGTGTCAATAACCAGGGGGTTATTATTTAAGGTAAGGGGCAGGCATTTTGGAGGAGATTTGAGGAACGCACTGCCTGCAAGGCTTGGCAGAGGCAGGAACCGTCACAACGTTTAAGAAGTAATTGGATTATTTTTTGAAATTCATTCATGGGATGTGGGCGTCGCAGGCCAGGCCAGCATTTATTGCCCATCCCTAATTGCCCTTGAACTGAGTGGCTTTCTAGGTCATTTCGAGGGCATGTAAGAGTCAACCACATTGCTGTGGATCTGGAGTCACATGTAGGCCAGACCAGGTAAGGACAGCAGGTTCCCTTCCCTAAAGGACATTAGTGAACCAGATGGGCTTTTAAAACAATCGACAATGGTTTCATGGCCATCTTTAGACTAGCTTTAAATTCCAGATTTATTAATTGAATTCAAATTCCACCTTCTGCTGTGGTGGGATTTGAACCCATGTTTCCAGAGCAATACCCTGAGTCTTTGGGTTACTAGTCCAGTGACAATACCACTACTCCACCGCCTCCTCTTGAGCACTTGAAACACCATAGCATACATGGCTATGGGCTAAGTGCTGGAAAATGGGATTAGAATAGTTAGGTGCTTGTTGGCCGGCACAGACACGATGGGCCGAAGGGCCTGTTTCTGTGCTGTATGACTCTTTAAAAAAAAAAATTCAAACACCTAGTGAGCAATGAAATTCTCCTTATTGAGTTATTCATTTGCTTAATCAAAAATGTAGTTTCTACACTGTCAGTCTTCAAAAATGGCTTGGCCCTTAACAATCCTTATCGTAAAATGCAAAAGAAAGAAGGAAATTATGTGTTTTAATGTGCATATACCTCTGATTTTCGAGCAAGTTTGTCAAAAAAAATGTTGGGTTACAAAAAGATTGCAGGGTAAAAAGGGGTTAAAAGCACCATATTCAGAAAAAAATATAAAGTAAAACAATTGAATGGAAACAGAATCATTGAAGATGAAAATAGTGACTTTAGCTTAAGAGATGACTAGTTTGCTTTGCTCTGAAGTCAACAGTACTCGAGTGTGTCTGATATGGGATCAAATGTTTCATGTTAACAAAAAATCGAATTTTGCCTGGCAATTGTTAGCAAAGCTCAAAGTAGCTGCCCAGAAGTGAAAGGAAACCTGCTCTGATTCTCCAGGAAAGGGTTGATGAAGCCAAAGGCAAATTTAAGATTTGGGTAGCATCAAGATTCAACTTTGAAAACAAAAATAATAGTTTTTTACCTGTTCCTGAGACGTAGAAAGTGGAGCATTGCTCGAGCTATCTACAAGATTGAAATTACATGAAATTCAGTGGTAACTGCGATCATTCTTATAAGCGTCAAAGAGAAGTTAAAGGGGACGGTAACACAGTGGTACTGTTACTGGATTAGTAAGTCTTTGCTCGAGTCGCTCTGAACAGGCTCCAGAAGCTGGCCGAGCGCGTCTACCCTGAGGCACAGTGTGGCTTTCGTGCAGAGAGATCGACTATTGACATGCTGTTCTCCCTTCGTCAGATACAGGAGAAATGCCGTGAACAACAGATGCCCCTCTACATTGCTTTCATTGATCTCACCAAAGCCTTTGACCTCGTCAGCAGACGTGGTCTCTTCAGACTACTAGAAAAGATCAGATGTCCACCAAAGCTACTAAGTATCATCACCTCATTCCATGACAATATGAAAGGCACAATTCAACATGGTGGCTCCTCATCAGAGCCCTTTCCTATCCTGAGTGGTGTGAAACAGGGCTGTGTTCTCGCACCCACACTTTTTGGGATTTTCTTCTCCCTGCTGCTTTCACATGCGTTCAAATCCTCTGAAGAAGGAATTTTCCTCCACACAAGATCAGGGGGCAGGTTGTTCAACCTTGCCCGTCTAAGAGCGAAGTCCAAAGTACGGAAAGTCCTCATCAGAGAACTCCTCTTTGCTGACGATGCTGCTTTAACATCTCACACTGAAGAATGCCTGCAGAGTCTCATCGACAGGTTTGCGTCTGCCTGCAATGAATTTGGCCTAACCATCAGCCTCAAGAAAACGAACATCATGGGGCAGGATGTCAGAAATGCTCCATCCATCAATATTGGCGACCACGCTCTGGAAGTGGTTCAAGAGTTCACCTACCTAGGCTCAACTATCACCAGTAACCTGTCTCTAGATGCAGAAATCAACAAGCGCATGGGTAAGGCTTCCACTGCTATGTCCAGACTGGCCAAGAGAGTGTGGGAAAATGGCGCACTGACACGGAACACAAAAGTCCGAGTGTATCAGGCCTGTGTCCTCAGTACCTTGCTCTACGGCAGCGAGGCCTGGACAACGTATGCCAGCCAAGAGCGACGTCTCAATTCATTCCATCTTCGCTGCCTTCGGAGAATACTTGGCATCAGGTGGCAGGACTATATCTCCAACACAGAAGTCCTTGAAGCGGCCAACACCCCCAGCTTATACACACTACTGAGTCAGCGGCGCTTGAGATGGCTTGGCCATGTGAGCCGCATGGAAGATGGCAGGATCCCCAAAGACACATTGTACAGCGAGCTCGCCACTGGTATCAGACCCACCGGCCGTCCATGTCTCCGTTATAAAGACGTCTGCAAACGCGACATGAAATCGTGTGACATTGATCACAAGTCGTGGGAGTCAGTTGCCAGTATTCGCCAGAGCTGGCGGGCAGCCATAAAGACAGGGCTAAATTGTGGCGAGTCAAAGAGACTTAGTAGTTGGCAGGAAAAAAGACAGAGGCGCAAGGGGAGAGCCAACTGTGCAACAGCCCCAACAAACAAATTTCTCTGCAGCACCTGTGGAAGAGCCTGTCACTCCAGAATTGGCCTTTATAGCCACTCCAGGCGCTGCTTCACAAACCACTGACCACCTCCAGGCGCGTATCCATTGTCTCTCGAGATAAGGAGGCCCAAAGAATCCAGAGGTTAGAACTAATTCTCTGGAGACATGAGTTCAAATCCCACCATGGCAACAGTGGGAATTTAAATTCAATCAATTAATAAATCTTGAATAAAAGGTTAGTCTCAGCAATAATGATCATGAAACTACCCGTTTGTTGTTTTTAAAAAAAACCCCATCTGATTCACTAATGTCCTTCAGGGGAGGAAATCTGCCGTCCTTACCTGGTCTGGCCTACATGTGACTCCAGACCTACAGCAATGTGGTTGACTCTTACTGCTCTCTGAAATGGCCTAGCAAGCTACTCAGTGGTAGGGGGCTCACCATTACCTGCTCAAGGGCAATTAGGGATGGGCAATAAATGTTGGCCTTGCCAGTGATGCTCACATCCCAAGAACAAATTTTTAAAAAACTGTCTAGACCCCTCATGATTTTGAACACCTCTAACAAATCTCAAACTCCTTTTGCCTAAGGAGAGCAGTTCCAGCTTCTCCAATCTGTCCACGTACCTGAAGTCCTCATTCCTGGAACCATTCTTGGGTATCTTTTCTGCACCCTCTGTGATACCTTCACATCCTTCCTAAAGTGGTGCCCAGAATTAGACAGTGCTCCAGTTCAGGCCGAACCAATGTTTTATACAGTTTCATAACAATTCCTTGCTTTTGTACTGTAACCCTCTATTTATAAAACCCAGGATCCCGTATGCTTTTTTTAACCACTTGGTCACTCTGCCCTTCCACCCTCCGACCCTCAGGGTCCCTCCGACCCTTCACCCGTTTTAGAATTGTGCCCTTTATTTTACATAACCTCTTTGTTCTCCCTACCAAAATGTATCATTTCAAAATTCTCTGCATTAAATTTCATCTGCCGCATGTCTGCCCATTCCACCACCCTGTCTATTTCCACTTGAGGTCTATCGCTATCCTCCCCACAGTTCCCAATACTTCAAAGTTTTGTGTCTTCATCAAATTTTGAAATTGTGCCGTGTGCACCCAAGTCTAGTTCATTACAATATATCAAGTAAAGCAGTGGTCCCAGTACTGACCCTGAGGAGCTCCACTATATACTTTCCTCCAATCCGAAAAAAAGCATTCACCGCTGCTCTGTTTCTTGTCACTCAGACAACTTCATAACCAGGCTGTCACTGTCACTTTTATTCCATGGGCTTCAGCTTTGCTGACAAGTCCATTATGTGACACTTTATCAAACCAAGGATTGATTTCAAATTTTGATCTCTAGGTCAGATATCTGTCGCACACTGCTGGGATTTCTTATGATTAATGATGTCCTCTGGTTATTGGCTTTGCAGCTGGTCCCTGCATCCTGTGTTCTAGTGAAGAACCCAATTGAAAAGTACCAATTTCCACTCACCCCCCCACCCCCCTCTCTCCACTGTTGACTGTTCAGCATTTGCTGTTATTTATCGTCCTCTCTCTTGTCAGTCTGTGAAACTAAACTGACCTACATCCAAAGGGTTTTTAAAAAATGATATGGAAACAGTATTTTTAGTGAGGGTTAACAGTACTTGCTCCTGATGCATACCTAGCCATGTATTGTTATGTTTATAAAGATAGAAAAGAGTAATTCACCTGCAAATCGCCACATATTCTGCCCCAGTCAGTGATATCAGTCCATCTAGACTTGCATCAGCTTCCAGTTGGCAATGTACCTTATGAAACAAACAAATTGCCATTTCTGAAACATTCCAAATTGGATCTGGAATATTCTTTCAGACCACACTTGTACCGTGTTAGCTTTCTGAGCCTGTTGGCAGCAATGTCAGCTAGTCATGCAATCTTCCATAATTCTATAATAACCTGCAATACATGCATTGTCACACTGATGGAAGGAGAAATTATAAGCTATAAAATGAACTGTTGAATTGATCTTAAAATGGAAACCTTTTGCTGCAAAACATGATGGAGTTAAGAGGTCAGGTGACCTCTCCTGTACTGTGAATAAACATGGTAACTGCTGGAACTCTGAACAGATCGTCAAGTCTGGTCAAGTGTTGAAGGAAGTATTAGAAATGTAAATGGCCCATTCAATGTTAATGGCTACCCCTCTTCAACAAGTTGGGCTAACGATGGCTTTGCAGACATGGAGACTTGAAACTCAATCTCAGGATAAAGGGTGTGTAAAAATACCATGTTATCAAGATGGCATAGAGATGAGCAACATCCAAACCCATTGTCTAACAAGGCCACACCAGCAAATACCAGTTATGAAAACACAATAGGCGAAAAACTTGGGTCACCTGACACGTTTTTAATAGACATTTTTTGGTGAAAAGCGGAAAGCCAGAAGCTGGAAGGAAGGGAGAGGCCCATCCCAGCAGGAAGGAGTACCCTGCCAGGATAAAAAATGACCTTTGAAACTCCCGAACTGAGAAATGGAAATGGGATCTTCGTCATTGACTTGTGACTGAAATTTGGCCAAAGAGGTCTGCAACCAAAGCATCCGTCCACCTGAAACTTTCCCAAGTTTGACATCAGTGAACCGGGAAAAAGGAAAAAAAAGCCTGCACCATTTAAAAAATTTTCCCAGGGAAATAAACAAGGTTTCGTAACAAACTCTTTTTAAAATCATCAAACCTGAATGCGTGCTATCTTTTAATCGTTATCGTTTCTTGTGTGTGTGCATGTATGTGAGAGAGAGAGTGGGTGAGGTTGCAAATATTTTGGGTATTGTTTAATAAACATTTATCTTTCTTTAAACCTACGGAAAAAAAACTGTCATTTGTCTGTTTATTGATCATTAAAGCTCTCAAGGTTTAAAACGCATTTCTAATAAAAATGTTGTCTTCAGTCAGTTGAGAGGTGAAAAAGGGAAACCACTCCAATCATTTCTCACCTGTCCATAACCGTGCAAAAATCAAACTGCTTCATACCCCACAATAAGACGAGATCCCTTCATCGAAGTGTTGGGCAAAGCTTTGTTGACAAACTAAAGCACTGTATAAACTTGTCAAGCATATCATTTTCCTTGAAATTTCATGAATGTGATTCACCACATGTTGAGACAAACCAGTTTAAAATGCTCACTGAGAGTGCGAAGCATTTTGAGAAAATTTGCACAGAGGGTTGTTGGAGCTTGTAATGTTTTGCCCCAGGGAATGGTTGAGGCAGAGGTCATGACATCTTCTAATGCAAAAGGAGATAAATATTTGAAGCGGAGAAATGTACAGGGCTATGGGGAGAGATCAGGACACTGGGATTAGTTTGGGATTCATACAGGACTATGGGGAGATAGTGGGACACTGGAATTAGTTTGGGATTCATACAGGACTATGGGGAGATAGTGGGACTCTGGGATTAGTTTGGGATTCATACAGGGCTATGGGGAGATAGCGGGACACTGGGATTAGTTTGGGATTTGTACAAGGCTATGGGGAGATAGTGGGACTCTGGTATTAGTTTGGGATTCACACAGGACTATGGGAAGACAGCGGGGCACTGGTATTAGTTCGGGATTCACGCAGCACTATGGGGAGAGAACAGGGCACTGGGATTAGTTTTGGATTCACACAGGACTATGGGGAGAGAACAGGGCACTGGGATTAGTTTTGGATTCACACAGGACTATGGGGAGAGAGCGGGGCACTGGGGTTAGTTTGGGATTCACACAGGACTATGGGGAGATAGTGGGACTCTGGGATTAGTTTGGGATTCATACAGGACTATGGGGAGAGAACAGGGCACTGTTATTAGTTTGGGATTCACACAAGACTATGGGGAGAGAACAGGGCACTGGGGTTAGTTTGGGATTCACACAGGACTATGGGGAGATAGTGGGACTCTGGGATTAGTTTGGGATTCATACAGGACTATGGGGAGAGAACTGGGCACTGGTATTAGTTTGGGATTCACACAAGACTATGGGGAGAGAACAGGGCACTGGGATTAGTTTTGGATTCACACAGGACTATGGGGAGAGAACAGGGCACTGGGGTTAGTTTTGGATTCACACAGGACTATGGGGAGAGAGCGGGGCACTGGGATTAGTTTGGGATTCACACAGGATTATGGGGAGAGAGCAGGGCACTGGGGTTAGTTTGGGATTCACACAGGACTATGGGGAGAGAGCGGGGCACTGGGATTAGTTTGGGATTCACACAGGATTATGGGGAGAGAGCAGGGCACTGGGGTTAGTTTGGGATTCACACAGGACTATGGGGAGAGAACAGGGCACTGTTATTAGTTTGGGATTCACACAGGATTATAGGGAGAGAGCGGGGCACTGGGGTTAGTTTGGGATTCACACAGGACTATGGGGAGAGAACAGGGCACTGTTATTAGTTTGGGATTCACACAGGATTATGGGGAGAGAGCGGGGCACTGGGGTTAGTTTGGGATTCACACAGGACTATGGGGAGATAGTGGGACTCTGGGATTAGTTTGGGATTCATACAGGACTATGGGGAGAGAACTGGGCACTGGTATTAGTTTGGGATTCACACAGGACTATGGGGAGATAGTGGGACTCTGGGATTAGTTTGGGATTCATACAAGACTATGGGGAGAGAACAGGGCACTGGGATTAGTTTTGGATTCACACAGGACTATGGGGAGAGAACAGGGCACTGTTATTAGTTTGGGATTCACACAGGATTATGGGGAGAGAGCGGGGCACTGGGGTTAGTTTGGGATTCACACAGGACTATGGGGAGATAGTGGGACTCTGGGATTAGTTTGGGATTCATACAGGACTATGGGGAGAGAACTGGGCACTGGGGTTAGTTTGGGATTCACACAAGACTATGGGGAGAGAACAGGGCACTGGGATTAGTTTTGGATTCACACAGGACTATGGGGAGAGAACAGGGCACTGGGATTAGTTTTGGATTCACACAGGACTATGGGGAGAGAACAGGGCACTGGGGTTAGTTTGGGATTCACACAGGACTATGGGGAGAGAACAGGGCACTGGGGTTAGTTTGGGATTCACACAGGACTATGGGGAGAGAACAGGGCACTGGGATTAGTTTTGGATTCACACAGGACTATGGGGAGAGAACAGGGCACTGGGGTTAGTTTGGGATTCACACAGGACTATGGGGAGAGAACAGGGCACTGGGATTAGTTTTGGATTCACACAGGACTATGGGGAGAGAACAGGGCACTGGGGTTAGTTTGGGATTCACACAAGACTATGGGGAGAGAACAGGGCACTGGGATTAGTTTTGGATTCACACAGGACTATGGGGAGAGAACAGGGCACTGGGATTAGTTTTGGATTCACACAGGACTATGGGGAGAGAACAGGGCACTGTTATTAGTTTGGGATTCACACAGGATTATGGGGAGAGAGCGGGGCACTGGGGTTAGTTTGGGATTCACACAGGACTATGGGGAGATAGTGGGACTCTGGGATTAGTTTGGGATTCATACAGGACTATGGGGAGAGAACAGGGCACTGTTATTAGTTTGGGATTCAAACAGGACTATGGGGGAGAGAGTGGGGCACTGGGGTTAGTTTGGGATTCACACAGGACTATGGGGAGAGAACAGGGCACTGGGGTTAGTTTGGGATTCACACAGGACTATGGGGAGAGAACAGGGCACTGGGGTTAGTTTGGGATTCACACAAGACTATGGGGAGAGAACAGGGCACTGGGATTAGTTTTGGATTCACACAGGACTATGGGGAGAGAACAGGGCACTGTTATTAGTTTGGGATTCACACAGGATTATGGGGAGAGAGCGGGGCACTGGGGTTAGTTTGGGATTCACACAGGACTATGGGGAGATAGTGGGACTCTGGGATTAGTTTGGGATTCATACAGGACTATGGGGAGAGAACAGGGCACTGTTATTAGTTTGGGATTCAAACAGGACTATGGGGGAGAGAGTGGGGCACTGGGGTTAGTTTGGGATTCACACAGGACTATGGGGAGAGAGCGGGGCACTGGTATTAGTTCGGGATTCACGCAGGACTATGAGGAGAGAACTGGGCACTGGGATTAGTTTTGGATTCACACAGGACTATGGGGAGAGAGCGGGGCACTGAGGTTAGTTTGGGATTCATGCAGGACTATGGGGAGAGAACAGGGCACTGTTAATAGTTTGGGATTGACCCAGGACTATGGGGAGAGAGCAGGACACTGTTATTAGTTTGGGATTCACACAGGACTATGGGGAGAGAACAGGGCACTGGGGTTAGTTTGGGATTCATATACTACTATGAGGAGATAGCGGGAAACTGGGATGAGTTTGGGATTGATGCAGGGCTATGGGGAGAGAGCGGGGCAGTGGGATTAGTTTGGGATTGATACAGGGCTACGGGAAGACAGAAGGGCAGTGGGAGTAGTTTGGGATTGCTCTTGAAAAGATGTAGCACAGACATAAAACACCCTCGTTGCTGTAAACTTGTTTTGGCTCTGTGTGCATAGGTAGCGTGATAGTTTAGTCCATTGGGAGGGAAGGATTGAATGGGGCATGACCGTGAGAGAAATATTGAGGAAATCCCTGATTCTGGTTTCACATCCATCTAGCTGAGAGTTCACAGCCAGGGTCAGCACTAGAGTTTAGCTGTGTGGCTCAGAATGTCGTCATCCTGGTGTAACAGCTACATTCCACCTTTGGGTACCAGAGTTTACCCATCTTCAAGCCTACACACAGCATTCTCATGGGCTTGGGGCTTATCAGGAAAGGCAAAGGATTTTCTCCAGAGGGAGGAAGGGAATGTTAATGGGTGGGCCATCCGAGTTCTCGGTACCTTCCAGTGTCCAGGCACTGGTGAGGGGTGTGTGGGGTGGGGGAGGAGGGGAAGCTGTTGGTGTGCTGGCAGGTTAGCACCAAGGACGTTGACTATGGTAGAGGACAAAAGAGGTTTAACAAGCGAGAAAGTGGCACAACACAAATATCAAAGGTTGTCATTACTTATTGACCTGAATTATTTCAATCAGCAGCCACAAATTATTGTGCTCTCATTTTAAAACAGATTGAAAACTGCCTTTATTAAACATGAGGCTCTTATTGTGCCCTGTCAGTGGAGTTGAAGGAGAAATGTCACTATTTACAGAATTTTGCAGGTTTTGAGTGAGGGCTGGCTACAAGACTTGGCTCCTGGTTTATGACTTTGTAAATTCGTTCAGGGGAGAAAACCTGCAATGAAATAAAATCAGCAATTTTCTAAAACATGGCCCTGAGAAAGAGCTGCAAGTTTATTAAATTAATGGAAGCAACTATTGCTTTTGTCTGAATTATACTATTAGGAGCTTTCAAGCCTTAACAATTACCATTCAGGTGTTAGAGAATGTAATGGGGTGTTACTTCCACACACCAGGTATGATAGCAGCAGGAGTTCATTAATCTGAATGATGTAAAGCCAAGAACAGCTGGAGACAATAAACTGGATATCAGGACAGTCCAGAAGGAATCTGAGAGTTAATGGTATAATGAGAATCATGTTCTTATTTGACGTGTGTTATTGTCCAGTGAGGTTTGTTTGTCTTCTCAGGCCTGTGGCAGTGTCACTGTGAACACACCTGTGATCCAAACCTGTCCAAACCCTCCTAACCGTTCACCTGGACATGACCTCAATCCAAACCCCCCCTCACTCAGACCTCAATCCAAACCCCTCCTCACCCAGACCTCAATCCAAACCCCTCCTCACCCAGACCTCAATCCAAACCCCCCCTCACCCAGACCTCAATCCAAACCCACTTCACCCAGACCTCAATCCAAACCCACCTCACCCAGACCTCAATCCAAACCCCCCTCACCCAGACCTCAATCCAAACCCCCTTCACCCAGACCTCAATCCAAACCCCCTTCACCCAGACCTCAATCCAAACCCCCCTCACCCAGACCTCAATCCCTTCACCCAGACCTCAATCCAAACCCTCCTCTCACCCAGACCTCAATCCAAACCCCCTCACCCAGACCTCAGTCCAAACCCCCTTCACCCAGACCTCAATCCAAACCCCCCTCACCCAGACCTCAATCCCTTCACCCAGACCTCAATCCAAACCCCCCTCTCACCCAGACCTCAATCCAAACCCCCTCACTCAGACCTCAATCCAAACCCCCTCACCCAGACCTCAGTCCAAACCCCCTTCACCCAGACCTCAATCCAAACCCACTTCACCCAGACCTCAATCCAAACCCACTTCACCCAGACCTCAATCCAAACCCACCTCACCCAGACCTCAATCCAAACCCACCTCACCCAGACCTCAATCCAAACCCCTCCTCACCCAGACCTCAATCCAAACCCCTCCTCACCCAAACCTCAATCCAAACCCACCTCACCCAGACCTCAATCCAAACCCACCTCACCCAGACCTCAATCCAAACCCACCTCACCCAGACCTCAATCCAAACCCACCTCACCCAGACCTCAATCCAAACCCCCCTCACCCAGACCTCAATCCAAACCCCCTTCACCCAGACCTCAATCCAAACCCCCCTCACCCAGACCTCAATCCCTTCACCCAGACCTCAATCCAAACCCCCCTCTCACCCAGACCTCAATCCAAACCCCCTCACCCAGACCTCAGTCCAAACCCCCTTCACCCAGACCTCAATCCAAACCCCCTTCACCCAGACCTCAATCCAAACCTCCTTCACCCAGACCTCAATCCAAACCCCCCTCTCACCCAGACCTCAATCCAAACCCCTTCACCCAGACCTCAATCCAAACCCCCTTCACCCAGACCTCACTCCAAACCTCCTCACCCAGACCTCAATCCAAACCCCCCTCTCACCCAGACCTCAATCCAAACCCCCTTCACCCAGACCTCAATCCAAACCCCCTTCACCCAGACCTCAATCCAAACCCCCTTCACCCAGACCTCACTCCAAACCCCCTTCACCCAGACCTCAGTCCAAACCCCCCCTCCTCACCAAACCTCAATCCAAACTCCGTCACCCGAACCTGAGTCCAAACCTGGATGGGGTCTTAATCTGAATGCACTCTATCGGGTCTGGGCTCCAGCAAATGGGAAGTGTGCAGAGTTAACACATTTTACTCAAGACGTTCTCATATTTTTTATGATGGGGTGAAGGGGCTGGGATTTTACCTCCTTTGAGCTGAATTGCTTGAATTTTGCCTAATGTCATGTACAATCAAGCTGTGATAGAGAGACATGTTAATACCATTGAGTGAAACTCCATCTAAAGAGGGAGATGAACAGATGCTGGTTTATCATAGAGACATTGAATTTTTATTAAGCATGTTCTTTCGTACAGGATATTAAAGCTTTCTTAAAATGATAATATAATGGAAATAGTCTGTTGTTAACTGCCGATAAATGATGTCTTGTGTTTCAGTCCTTTCCACAAATTGGTTTTACTCTAGGAATCCTGAGCCTGCCTGAGAGTTTGAACCTGAACAGTGAGATGAGCAAGTCCGAAGGAGTTCCAACACACAGTCAGTCCGAGCTCCGAGCTATTGAGCAGTCATTACTGGTTACCCGCGTGGGAAGCATCGCTGAACTCAGTAAGGAAAGAATTTAATCATTCAAGCATTTCTAACTTTCCACACCACCACAGTCTACTGCACAAGTGTGTTTACAGTGCTTTATTCTCTGCGATGTCATTAATTTTTATTTTTATTTAGAGATACAGCACTGAAACAGACCCTTCGGCCCACCAAGTCTGTGCCGACCAACAACCACCCATTTATAGTAATCCTACATTAACCCCATATTCTCTACCACATCCTCACCATTCTCCTACCACCTACTTACACTAGGGGCAATTTACAATGGCCAATTTACCTATCAACCTGCAAGTCTTTGGCTGTGGGAGGAAACCGGAGCACCCGGTAGAAACCCACGCGGTCACAGGGAGAACTTGCAAACTCCGCACAGGCAGTACCCAGAACTGAACCCGGGTCGCTGGAGCTGTGAGGCTGCGGTGCAAACCACTGTGCCACCCAATGCAAACATTCCTTTCGCATTGAGCCTCCATATTGCTGAATACCTCTGGAATCTTCCTGGGAGATATGAACATTTGAGCTGGGTTTTTCACAAACACAGGGATTCCTCTTTGCATTTGCAGTGTCTGAAGATGTCACAGCAACTGCTCAAACACCAGATCTTCATAATCACGTTAATTGTCATTTTGTTTGCTCTGTTGATGTGGAAGGAATGGTTGATGTCTAAATAGCCCTTGGGTCATTTCAGAGACAACTGGGTACCACACGGGGGAGATATTTGGATCTCTCTGGATTAAGATGGGGCAAATTATCTTGTGACCATCCCAGTATGTTTCACTGCCAAGTGCAGTGACTGAAGGAGTAAATGGGGTTGAGGTGCAGATCAGCCATGATCTAATCGAATGATAAACAGGTTCAAGGAGCTGAATGGCCTCCTCCTGCTCCTACCTTCCTAAGAAAGAATGGCGTCCCTCAGGCCTCAGAGTTGGGATGAATGCTTATATGATCTTGACGTAGGTATGGTGGGTGGGGACGCTAAAAGTTTCAGATGGCACAAAATTATGGAGCCTAAATATCAGTGGAGAGGATTGTAAGGGACTTCAGGAAGCTAGAGCCAGGTTAGTCAACCAGATCGTTAGACGTTGAATTAAATTTAATGGAAAAATGTGAAATAATACATTTTGAGAGGATGATTAAAGAAAAGAAAAATGCATTAAATGATAAAACTTTAAAAAGAGTTGAGTAGCAGAAATATGCAAACATTTCAAAGTGGAAGGACTAATTGATGAAGTTGTTTAAAAAAAATCCAAGGTTTTATAAAGAGGGGCACAGAATTGAAAAGCAAAGAGATAACATTAAACCTGTACATGTCACTGGTTAGGTCTCTATTGGAAAGCTGTGTCCAGTTTTGGGCACCTTCCTTTAGAAAGGGTGTCAAGACCAGGCAGAAGAGATTTTACTGAGATGATCCCACGGACGAAAGGGTTTAGTAAGGAGGAGCGGCGAGGAGATCTGATAGAGGTGTTCAAGATCATGAAGAGTTTTGATCAGGCAGTTAGAATAAAAAAACGACTTCTACATTAGTAAGGGAGGATCTCTGATCGAAAGAACAAAATGTGGAATCTATTTGAGTGGAGCTAAGAAACAGCAAGGGGCAGCAAACATTGGTAGGAGTTGTTTATAGGTCACCAAACAGTAATGGTAGTGTGGGGCATGGTATTAATCAGGAGATTAGAGAAGCATGTACCATGGGTAATACAGTAATCATGGGTGATTTCAGTCTGCATATAGACTGGGTAAACCTAATGAGCACTAATACTGTGGAGGATGTGTTTTTGGAGTGTGTTAGGGATGGTTTTCTAGAGCAGTATGTTGAGGAATTGACTAGACAACAGGCTATTTTAGATCTAGTATTATGTAATGAGAAAGGGCTAATTAATAATCTTTTTGTAAAAGAACCTTTAGGGATGAGTGGCCATAATATGATAGAATTTTACATTATGTTTGAAAGTGAGGTACTTTAATCTGAAGCCAGGGTGTTAAATTTGAACAAAGGAAATTATGAAGGTATGAGGGGCAAATTGGCTGAGATGGATTGGGAAAATACATTAAAAGGTATGACAGTACATAGGCAATGGATAGTCTTTAAAGAAATATTACATAGTTTTCAGCAACTATACATTCCTTCAAGGCACAAAAACCCCAAAAGAAAAGTCAATTAACTGTGGATAACAAAGGAAGTTAAGGATTGCATAAGATTAAAAGGAAAGGCCTATTAAATTGCCAGAAATAGTAGTAAACCTGAGGATTGGGAGGATTTTAGAATACAGCAAAGGAGGATGAAGAAACTGATAAAGGGAGAATAGAATATGAATGGAAGCTAGCAAAAAATATAAAAACAGACTGTAAAAGCTTCTACAGGTATGGAAAAAGGAAACATTTGGCTAAGACAAATGTGGGTCCATTACAGGCCGGGTCAGGAGAATTTATAATGGGGAATAGAGAAATGGCAAAGAAGCTAAATGATTACTTTGTATCTGTCTTCACTGAGGAAGATACAAGAAATCTCCCAGAATTAGAGATCCAAGGGATTAAGGGGAATGAGGAATTGAAGGAAATTAGTATTAGTAAAAAGGTTGTATTGGAGATGAATTAAAAATGGGGCTGAATTACAGACCTGTTAGCCTTATATCAGTCGTTGGGAAAATGCTAGAATCTATTGTAAAGGATGTGATAAATGGACACTTGGATAATAATGATCTGATTAAGCATAGTCAACATGAATTTATGAATGGGAAATCATGTTTGACAACCTGTTGGAGTTATTTGAGGATGTTACTAACAAAATTGATAAAGGGGAGTTGATGGACGTGGTATACTTGGGTTTTCAGAAGGCTTTTGATAAGGTCCCCCACAGGTTGGTTAGCAAAATTAAAGCACATGGGATAGGAGGTAATATACTGGCATGGATTAAGGATTGGTTTACAGGCAGAAAGCAGAGATTGGAATAAACGGGTCATTCTCACGTTGGCAGGCTGTGACTAGTGGGGTACCGCAGGGATCAGTGCTTGGGCCCCAGCTGTTCGCAATATATATCAATGATTTGGATGTGGGGACCATAGAGTCATAGAGAAATACAGCACTGAAACAGGCCCTTTGGCCCACCGAGTCTGTGCCGACTATCAACTCCCCATTTATACTAATCCTACATTAATCCCATATTCTCTACCACATCCCCACCATCCCTCAATTCTCCTACCACCTACCTACACTAGGGGCAATTTTACAATGGCCAATTTACCTATCAACCTGCAAGTCTTAGGCTGTGGGAGGAAACCAGAGCACCCGGCGGAAATCCACATGGTCACAGGGAGAACTTGCAAACTCCGCACAGGCAGTACCCAGAACCGAACCCAGGTCGCTGGAGCTGTAAGACAAATGTAATATTTCCAAGTTCACGGATGACACAAAACTAGATGGGAATGTGTGTTGTGAGGAAGATGCAAAGCGACTTCAAGGGGATTTGGACAGACTTAGTGAGTGGGCAAGAACATGGCAGATGGAATATAATGTGGAAAAATGTGAGGTTATCCACTTTGGTAGGAGGAATAGATGTGCAGAGTATTTCTTAAATGGTAAGAGAGTAGAAAGTGTAGATGTACAAAGGGACCTAGGTGGCCTTGCCAATAAGTCACTGAAAGCTAACATGCAGGTGCAGCAAGCAATTAGGAAGGCTAATGGTATACTAGCCTTTATCGCAAGAGGATTTGAGCACAGGAATAGTGAAGTCTTGCTTCAATTGGATAGAACCTTGGTTCGACCACACAGAGTACTGTGTGCAGTTTTGGTCCCCTTACCTCAGGAAGGTTATTACTGCCATAGAGGGAGTGCAACGAAGGTTCACCAGACTTGTTCCTGGGCTGGCAGGACTCTCCTATGAAGGAGGCAGAGATGAGGAGAAATTTCTTTACTCAGAGGATTGTGAATCTTTGGAATTCTCTACCCCAGAGGACTGTGGAAGCTCAGTCATTGAATATGTTTCAAGCAGAGATTGACAGGTTCCTAAATACACATGACATAAAGGGATATGGGGATAGTGTGGGGAAAAAGGCATTGAAGTGGATGATCAGCCATGATCATATTGAATAGTGGGGCAGGCTCGATGGGCTGAATGGCCTGCTCCTGCTCCTATGTTCCTCTGTACTAATTGGTGAGTCTGTGACTAGAGGGCATGAACATTAGATCAGCAGTGAGAGAGGTTAGGAGAATTTTTTTTTTAAACAGTAGGTTATTGGGACATGGAATTTCCGGCCAAAGCAGGGGTGGAAGCAGAATCCAGAACAACTTTTAAAAGGGAAGTGGATAAATATGTAAAAAAACAAGATTGCAAATAAAATATGGGAAAATAAGGGGATAGCTTTTGTCGAGAACCGGCATGACCACAATGGGCTGAATGGCCTCCATCTGTGCTATAAAATCCTATGTGGGGAAAGAGTGCAGCCAACTTACACGTAGTAAGGTTCTGCAATCAGCAGTGAAATGTGTGACCGCTTAATCTGATTGATGATGTCTAAAGGAAATCTGTGTAACAGGACACTAAGGGACTCCTGCTATTCTTCAAACTGTGTCACAGGATCTTTAAACTTCCACTGAACCCTGGCAGTGCCCATGTTTAACATCTCGTCCTGCCACCCCCTCCCTCACTACTCATCCTTGGAGCAGGGCTTAAAGCTACAGCTGTCTAACCCAGGGGTGAGAGTGCCTACTATTGAGCTAAGCTGGCATTATTGTGTTAATTTTTAAAATTCTTTCATGGGATGCGGGTGTCGCTGGCAAAGCCAGCATTTGTTGTTCATCCCTAATTGCCCTTGACAACTGAGTGGTTCGCTAGGCCATTTCAGAGGGCAGTTAAGGGTCAACCACATTGCTGTGGGTCTGGAGTCTCATGTAGGCCAGACCGGGTAAGGACGGCAGATTTCCTTCCCTGAAGGACATTAGCGAACCAGATGGATTTTTACAACAATCGATGATAGTTTCATGGCACTATTACATTCATGTATCCAAACACCTCAGCAACACATAGATTTCTTCCTATGCTCCTTGCACACGCAGGCTATTAGTGAGGGCACCAGTTTCACCCAGTGGGTCGACTTGAGGCCCAGGAAATATACCATTATTCACTTCACAAGGATGCTTGTCAGTCTGTCACATGCAGTCTGCTGGCTTTTGCTGCCTACTTTAGCTCATTCTTGTTTCCCCATTTCCAACGGGAAAAAAAATCACCATTTCCTGACATTGGCGATTAAAAGATGGTTTGCACAATCTATTCTCAGCCATTGTTCCAGTTTCCATGCTCGACGCATCTGCATTTGCACACACAAAGGGAACAGCTGGAGAAAGATGGCATAGCTTCAGTCACTTTGGCAAGCAAGGCTTACTCTGTTGGAAGGAGACAGTCAAACTGATCGCTGAACCTTGGCCGATTCCAAACTTATGTAAACCCAAACTGACCCTTCCCTTCAAAATACATACAAAAGGTGAGCCAAGTCCATTAATATCTTAGTGAATCATCTACCACCACTCCCGGTATTTGTTTATCTATGTCTCCATCGCAATACTTCATTAATCTCTCTTGCCTTTGGACAGTCCAGTGTCATTTAAGATGAATGAATGATCATAGTCATTCCGTTGTGTAGTGCTGACGGAATGTGTCTGTGCTGTCACTGCTCCGTGCTGTAGGATTGCAGGACTGGCTGGTCGTTAAGCCAAACCCAACTGCTTGGCAATAGCAGCAAAGCTGCTGGAACTCTATCTCAGTGTTCTCACACATTCCCACCTGAGAGTGTATACCTCTGCTTCTGCTGCCTGTGGCACTGTCCCCAGTAGCTCAGTGCATGCAGGTGACCATCATTCACTCAGCCAGTGTGGTCAGAGCACACACTGAGACTTGGGAGAACCCTGAGTTACCCATCAACTGTACTGACCCAGTGTTCCTACCTGATCCAGCAATCACCAGGATTAATTTAATGAGGCATATTACAGGTGACGTGACTGCACCTTGTTGTGAGACCACACCTGGAGTGCTGTGCACAGTTTTGGTCTCTGATGGCAGGATATACTTGCGTGAGAAGGGTTGCAATGAAGGTGCACCGGAGTGACTCCTGGAATGACCGGGTTATCTTATGAGGAGAGATTGAGTAGAATGGGCTTCTACTGTCTGGAGTTTAGAAGGATGAGAGGTGATCTCATTATCCTAGACCCAACCATCTTCAGCTGCATCTTCAATGACCTTCCCTCCAACATAAGGTCAGAAGTGGGGATGTTCGCTGATGATTGCACAATGTTCAGCACCATTCACGACTCCTCAGATACTGAAGCAGTCTGTGCTCACATAAAGCAAGGTCTAGACAATATCCAGGCTTGGGCTGATAAGTGGCAAGTGCCAGGCACTGACCATCTCCAACAAGAGAGAATCTAACCATCTCCCCTTAATGTTCAATGGCATTACCATCGCTGAATTACCACCATCTTCATCCTGGGGGTTACCATTGACCAGAAACTGAACTGAACAGCCATAGAAATGCTGTGGCTACAAGAGCAGGTCAGAGGCTAGGAATTCGGCAGCGAGTAACTCAATTCCTAACTCCCCAAAGCCTGTCCACCATCTACAAGGCACAAGTCAACAGTGTGATGGAATACTCTTCACTTGCCTGGATGGGTGCAGCTCCAACAACACTCAAGAAGCTAGTCACCATCCAGGATGAAGCAGCCTGCTTGATCGGTACCATATTCACTGCCTCCATCACCGACACACAGTGGCAGCAGTGTGTACCATCTACAAGATGCACTGCAGCAATGCACCAAGGCTCCTTCAACAGCAGCTTCAAAACCTGCAAGTTCTACCACCTAGAAGGACAAGGGCAGCAGATACATGGGAACACCACCACCTGCAAGTTCCCCTCCAAATCACACCCCATCCGGACTTGGAACTATATCGCCATTCCTTCACTGTCGCTGGGTCAAAATCCTGGAACTCCCTTCCTAACAGCACTGTGGGTGTACCTACCCCAAATGGTCTGCAGCAGTTCAAGAAGGCAGCTCACCACCACCTTCTCGCGGGCAATTGGATGGGCAATAAATGCTGACCTTGCCAGCGACACTCACATTTAAAAATGAATAAAAACCCCCCCACAAAATTCTAAAATAAAAGCAAAATACTGCGGATGCTGGAAATCTGAAATAAAAACAAGAAATGCTGGAACCACTCAGCAGGTCTGGCAGCATCTGTGAAAAGAGAAGCAGAGTTCTCTGCTTCTCTTTCCACAGATGCTGCCAGACCTGCTGAGTGGTTCCAGCATTTCTTGTTTTTACCCCACAAAATTCTGCTTGACAGGGTAGATGTTGCGAGGATGTTTCTCCTGGCTGGACAGTCTAGAACTAGGGAGCTTGGGATAAGGGGCCACCATTTAGGACTGAGCTGAGGAGAAATGTCTTCACTTCAAGGGTTATGAACCTTTGGAATTCTCTACCCCAGAGAGCTGTGGATGCTCAGCTGTTGAGTATATTCAATAGATTTTTGAACTCGAAAGGATATGAGTAGCAGGCATGAAGGTTGAGAATCAGCCATGATCTTACTGAATGGTGGAGCAGGCTCGAGGGGCCATACGACTCTGGATGGTGAGGGAGCCCAAATCCTTCATACATTGTGAGCAACAGATGTTTATTGGTGTGTACAGGATCTCATTATGCATGAACATTCCATTGTGTTCTTATGAGATGAATAATTCTTCGTCATAAATCTAATTGGGAATGCCCTGCCATATTTTGTTGCCTTTTCCCATTAAGTTACTGCAAACAAACAATCTCTCTCAGTCCTGTGTCACCTCTGTTACTACCAGTTGTGGCTCATCTCACCCCGTGGCCTCCATCCTTCACCCTTGTAAATCGCAGCAGAGGGTCCTTGATTTCACAGCATTGCATGGCTCCTGCTTGTTTGGCTGCTGGCTAAAAGGCAGCTTGTTTTACTGAATTCCAAGGTTAAATCTTCCAAGATGTTACAGAAAAAAGTCTGTAAACACTTTTAACAATTGCTATTCATAAATAAAAACCCTCTGTTTTGGAAAGATTTCATTATTAGACTAGCAAATTTCACCATCTGCCATGGTGGGATTCGAACCCATGTCCCCAGAGCATTAGCCGAGGCATCTGGATTACTAGTCCAGTGACATTACACTACACCACCACCTCCCCATTCACTCAATCTATCAATGTCTGGAATTTAATGCTGTCATCGACGTTGTTTCTCATACTTTGTGGCCATTGGCAAACTGGGATATATGGCTCTGTATTGCATTATCTAAGTCAGTAGTGACTACAGCGAATAATGAGACACTGGCTCCCAATTGTTGGAAAGGCATTTGAGGGAACCCTGAGGGAAGAGGAAGTGGGAAGAGGGAGTGTGTTGTGCAGTCACCAAGAACAGCTCTGTTAGTATCTCCAAAGGGCTACCACCACCTGCCCCCATCCGGGGGTATGAGGTGAAAATATGGAGGGGAGAAGGGGGCTGTTGACTTTGTCTGACAGTAATTAATGTCAAAAGAATGCATGCGGAGAAAGTCAAAGGTGAGGAAATGCCTTTCTGCCGAAGAGATTGTCCTCCTGGTATTCAAACTCATCCAATTTTTTGACATTCGTTTCTGGGATGTGGGTGTCACTGGCCAGGCCAGCATTTGTTCCCCATCCCTAATTGCCCTTGAGAAGATGGTGGTGAGTTTACCTAGTGTCCAACTCACACAGCAATATCTAAACTCTTAATGCACATCTTTAAACTATAGAAATCAGGGTCAAAGTTTGATATTTAGATTTCTTTCAGCAGTATGTTCAAGATCAAAGCATTCTGGACAGTTAAATGGCAAATTAACTTCTAACACAGATAAATGTGAGTTGATGCACTTTGGTAGGAAAAACAGAAACATCACCTACACCTTAGAAAATAAACTGAATGGGGTATATTAGCAAAGTAATACAGATGAACAAAGCATTAAAAGCAACATCGCATGTCAGCAAAGCAATTAAAAATGCTACCAAACACTGGAATTTATTTCTAGTGGTTTAGAATTCAAAAGGAGTGCAGTTACGTTGAACTTGTATAGGATCCTGGTCAGGCTGCACTACAGGTGCCGGGCACATTTCTGCTCTCCAAACGATAAAGGACATAGCAGCACTGGAGAAAGTGCAAAAAAAAGATTTACGTGGATGGTACCAGAACTGTGAGAATACAGCTATTGGGAAAGATTGAAAAGGTTGGAGCTTTTTTCTTGAGAAAAGAGAAGGTTTCGAGGTGACCTGACTGAGGTCTTTAAAATTATGAATGGGTTGGACAGGGTAGATGTGGAGAGAATGTTTCCACTTGTGGGAGAATCCAAAACTAGAGGCCATAAATACAAAATAGTTACTGATAAATCCAAAAGGGAAATAAGGAGAAATTTCTTTATGCAGAGTGGTTAGAATGTGGGACACGCTACCACAGGAAGTGATTGAAGTAAATAGCTTAGACATTTTCAAAAGGAAACTAGACGAGTACATGAGAGAAAAGGGAAAAGAAAGATATGCTGAAAGGCTGAGATGAGGCAGTTGGACTGGAAGGAGACTCGTGTAGCCAGCACAGACCAGTTGGGTCGAATGGCCTGTTTCTGTGTTGTATATTTTATGTAATTTGGCTATGCTACTGGATCAGTAATCCTGTAACCTGGACTGGTGATCTAAACAATGTGATATAGTCGGGATTACGGAGACATGGCTGCAGGGTGACCAGGGATGGAAAATGAACATCCAGGGGTATTCAGTATTTAGGAAAGACAGACAAAAAGTAAAAGGTGGTGGAGTTGCATTGCTGATTAAACAGGAAATTAGAGATGCATACGATAAAGGAACATCTGTAATTATGGGTGGCTTTAATCTGCATATAGATTGGGCAAATCAAATTAGTCACAATACCATAGAGGAGGAATTCATGGAGTGTATACGGGATGGTTTTCTGGACCAATACGTTGAGGAACCAACTAGAGAACAGGCCATCCTAGCCTGGGTATTGCATAATGAGAGAGGAATAATTGACAATCTAGTTGTGCGAGACCCCTTGGGGATGAGCAACCATAATATGATAGAATTCCTCATCAAGGTGGAGAGTGACGTAGTCGATTCTGAGACTAGGGTCCTGAATCTTAATAAAGGAAACTACGAAGGTATGAGGCATGAGTTGGCCATGATAGATTGGGAAACGTTACTTAAAGGGATGACGGTGGATAGGCAATGGCAAACATTCAAAGAGCGCATGGATGAACTGCAACAATTGTTTATTCCTGTCCAGCGCAAAAGTAAAATGGGAAAGGTAGACAAACCATGGCTTACAAGGGAAATTAGGAACAGCATTAGATCCAAGGAAGAGGCATATAAATTCACCAGAAAAAACAATAGACCTGAGGATTGGGAGCAGTTTAGAATTCAGCAAAGGAGGACCAAGGTATTGATTAAGAAGAGGAAAATAGAGTATGAGAGTAAGCTTGCGGGGAACATAAAAACTGACTGTAAAAGTTTCTATAGGTATGTGAAGAGAAAAAGATTGGTGAAGACAAATGTAGGTCCCTTACTGTCAGAAACAGGGGAATTTATTATGGGGAACAAAGAAATGGCTGACCAACTAAATGCATACTTTGGTTCTGTCTTCACAAAGGAAGACACAAATTACATATCAGAAATGTTGGGGAACACAGGGTTTAGTGAGAGAGAGGAACTGAAAGAAATCAGTATTAGTAGAGAAATGGTATTGGGGGAAATTGATGAGATTGAAGGCCAATAAATCCCCAGGGCCTGATAATCTACATCCCAGAGTACTTAAGGAAGTAGCCCTAGAAATAGTGGATGCATTGTTGGTCATCTTCCAAGATTCTATAGACTCTGGAACAGTTCCTACAGATTGGAGGGTAGCTAATGTAACCCCACTATTTAAAAAGGGGGGGTGGAAAAAAAAGCAGGGAATTATAGACCAGTCAGCCTGATGGTAGTGGGGAAAATTCTAGAGTCCATTATCAAAGATTTTATAGCAGAGCACTTGGAGAACAGTGGTAGAATCGGACAGAGTCAGCATGGATTTACGAAAGGGAAATCATGCTTGACAAATCTACTAGAATTCTTCGAGGATGTAACTAGTAGAGTTGATGAGGGGGAGCCAGTGGATGTGGTTTATTTGGACTTTCAGAAGGCTTTCAACAAAGTCCCACATAAGAGATTAGCATGTAAAATTAAAGCGCATGGGATTGGGGGTAGTGTATTGCGATGGATAGAAAATTGGCAGACAGGAAACAAAGAGGAGGAATAAACGGGTCTTTTTCCGAATGTTAGGCAGTCACTAGTGGGATTGGTGCTAGGACCCCAGCTATTCACAATATATATTAATGATTTAGATTTTTTTTTAAATTTCCAAAATATACTTTATTCATAAAAATCTGTAATAATTACATTACCAGTTTCAAACAGCACCAAGTCAAAAAATACAAACAGTGCAAAGGAGGTCCATTTTCTTCATTACAATCATGAGTTGCCTCACAGCCCTTCCATTTCACATTTGTCATGCCAATTACATTTTTACATTTTACAGCAAATGAAAATTTTCCCGATACAGTTCGAGGGGTTTCCCATGGATCCAGCCCCTCAGTTCAGTTTAGTTTAGTTTAGAGATACAGCACTGAAACAGGCCCTTCGGCCCACCGAGTCTGTGCTGACCATCAACCACCCATTTATACTAATCCTACACTAATTCTATATTCCTACCACATCCCCACCTGTCCCTATATTTCCCTACCACCGACCTATACTAGGGGCAATTTATAATGGCCAATTTACCGATCAACCTGCAAGTCTTTGGCATGTGGGAGGAAACCGGAGCACCCGGAGGAAACCCACGCAGACACAGGGAGAACTTACACTGTGGTCTTTCCCCATTGAGCCTTTGCTGTGGCTGCCCCAAGCTTTAGTGCGTCCCTCAGCACGTAGTCCTGGACCTTGGAATGTGCCAGTCTGCAACATTCGGTGGTGGACAACTCTTTGCACTGGAAGACCAGCAAGTTTCGGGCAGACCAAAACGCGTCTTTCACCGAATTGATAGTCCTCCAGCAACAGTTGATGTTTGTCTCGGTGTGCGTCCCTGGGAACAGCCCGTAGAGCACAGACTCCTGTGTTACAGAGCTGCTTGGGATGAACCTTGACAAAAACCACTGCATATCTTTCCACACTGCTTTGCAAAGACACATTCCAGGAGGAGGTGGGCAACCGTCTCTTCCCCACCACAGCCACCGTGGGGGCATTGTGCGGAGTGGGCAAGACTTCGGGCGTGCAGGAAGGATCTGGCGGGGAGGGCTCTTCTCACCACCAGCCAAGCTACATCTTGGTGCTTGTTTGAAAGTTCTGGTGATTATTAATGATTTAGATGAGGGAACTAAATGTAATATCTCCAAATTTGCAGATGACACAAAACTGGGTGGGAGGGTGAGTTGTGAGGAGGATGCAGAGAGGCTTCAGGGTGATTTGGACAAGTTGAGTGAGTGGGCAAATGCATGGAAGATGCAGCATAACGTGGATAAATGTGAGGTTATCCACTTCGGTAGCATAAACAGGAAGGCAGATTATTATCTGAACGGCTATAAACTGAGAGAGGGGAATATGCAGCGAGACATGGGTGTTCCTGTACACCAGTCGCTGAAGGTAAGCATGCAGGTGCAACAGGCGGTAAAAAAGGCAAATGGTATGTCGGCCTTCATCGCGAGAGGTTTCGAGTACAGGAGCAGGGATGTCTTGCTGCAATTATACAGGGCCTTGGTGAGGCCACACCTGTGTGCAGTTTTGGTCTCCTTATCTGAGGAAGGATGTTCTTGCTATAGAGGGAGTGCAGCGAAGGTTTACCAGACTGATTCCTGGGATGGTGGGACTGACGTATGAGGAGAGATTGAGTCAGTTAGGATTATGTTCGCTGGAGTTCAGAAGAGTGAGGGGGGGGGATCTCATAGAAACCTATAAAATTCTAACAGGACTTGACAGGGTAGATGCAGGAAGGATGTTCCCGATGGTGGGGGAGTCCAGAACCAGAGCTCATAGTCTAAGGATACGGGGTAAACCTTTCAGGACAGAGATGAGGAAAAATTTCTTCACCCAGAGAATGGTGAACCTGTGGAATTCGCGACCACAGAAAGCAGTTGAGGCCAAAACATTGTATGTTTTCAAGAAGGAGTTAGATATAGCTCTTGGGTTTAAAGGGATCAAAGGATATGTGGCGAAAGCGGGAACAGGTTACTGAGTTGGATGTTCAGCCATGATCATAATGAATGGCGGAGCAGGCTCGAAGGGCTGAATGGCCTACTCCTGCTCCTATTTTCTATGTTTCTAATTCAACCCCACCAGGGCAGTTTGAGAATTTTAATTCCCTTTAAAAAAAAATGTGGAAATTAAAATCGGATCTCAGCAAAAGTGACCAAGAAGCTGTTGGATTGTCATAAAAACCCAACTGGTTCACCAGTGTCCCTGAGGGAAGGAAACCTGCCGTCCTGACCCGGTCTGGGCCTTTATGTGACTCCAGTGCCACACCAACGTGGTTGATTCTTAAATGATCTCTGAGTTGACCGAGCAAGACACTCAGTTGCATCATAGTGTTGCCCGCCGTTTAAGAACAATGCAGTTCACAACCATGTTCTCAAGGGCAATTAGGGATGGGCAATTAATGCTGGTCTTGCCAGCGATGCTCACATCCCAAGAATGAATAAAACTCCTTGAGTTGTCAGTATGTGAGTTGTGTGTTTAGCGTCTGACTCAATATGTGTATTTGGTGTGATAAATGCCTTTAATTAGCGGTTTATATTTCGACGAACATCTGTGAGAATTTAAATTGTCAGTTGCCAAATTGTCCATGTGTTTTAGGGATTGAAACATCTGTAAACCATTTTGATACGGGCAAGAATTCTAGGCAGAATTTTCTGAAAATAGACATTGAGGGGGAGAGGTGATGGATGCTCTGATCTTTAGTGAGAAAACAATTAACCCATGAAACCACAGTCCACATCTGACATTCTCAATGGAAGCAGAGTCTCGTACATGCTCCTTGCAGAACAGGTCTCAGTAGCTGAGGTTCCAACAGCTCCTATAAGTCCATCACATTTCAGCATCTCCCAACTCTTCTTTTCATTTCTCCCTCCCTCCTTTATTCTTTTCCCTCCTCTCCCTCTCTCTCTCGCTCTCTCTGTCAATCATGGAATCAGACTTTTACAGTACGGAAGGGGGCTTTTGGCCTGTCTCTCTGAAAGTTATCCCCAAAGTCCTGCTCCTCTGCCCTTTCCCATAACCTGCTAATTTATTCTTTTTCCATGCATCCATTTGCCTTTTAAAAGCTGTCATGGATAATTTATTTCTGGTTGGACATTCCCTGTCCAAATCTCTCCCTGTGTTCTTTTGGGCTGATGTTAAATTTATGCCCTCTAGTTTTTCAATGTTTACCTTCGTGAAACCCTTCACTGTCCCGGGCGTGGGAGTGGGTGGTTCACAGGAGTGGGGGTGGGCGATTCCCGGGAGCGGAGGCAGGTGGTTCCGGGAGGTGGGGGCGGTCGGTTCCCGGGAGTGGGTGGTTCCCGGGAGTGGGGATGGGTGGTTCCTGGGAGTGGACAGGCGGTTCCCAGGGGTGGGTGGTTCCCGGGAGCGGGTGGTTCCCGGGAGTGGGGAAGGGTGGTTCCCAGGAGTGGACAGGCGGTTCCCAGGGGTGGGCGGTTCCCGGGAGCGGGTGGTTCCCGGGAGTGGGGATGGGTGGTTCCCGGGAGTGGACAGGCGGTTCCGGGAGGTGGGGGCGGTCGGTTCCTGGGAGTGGGGATGGGTGGTTCCCGGGAGTGGACAGGCGGTTCCCAGGGGTGGGCGATTCCGGGAGTGGGTGGGCAGTTCCCGGGGGCAGGGGAGGGCGGTTCCCAGGGGTGGGCGGTTCCGGGAGTGGGTGGGCAGTTCCCGGGGGCAGGGGAGGGCGGTTCTTTTGGCACCACGAGAAGCTGGTTTTGCAAGCCATTAAAGTGTATCATATTGATCTTGACCAATAGTGATAAAACTCCACGATCACTTTAGAATGCTCGGCTCAATCCCAAATCTCTCCCTTAATTTGGAATCTACTCACTGGTTGAGGCGTTTCCATGGTGATTCTATTGGTGCTTGGACACTGGTTGATTTGGGTACAGTCGCCCAGTGGTTATGAGCATGAACTATGACCCAGAGGCCGTGGGTTCAAATGCCGTGGAAAATTATGAAACTGAATTCAATACATGTGGTAATTTGTGGACCAGCATTGGGAAATGACCATGAAAGCTACTGGAATGTTATAAAATCCCAACTGATTCATGAATTCACATCAGGGAAGGGAGCGTAGGAACAGGAGGAGGCCATTCAGCCCCTCAAGCCTGTCCCACCATTCAGTTTGATCATGGCGGACCTGTATCTTAAACTCCATCCCCAGCTTTGGTTCCAGATGCTTTTATACCTTGTTGAGCATAATTCTAACAATCTCAGATTTGAGATTATTAATTGAGCCCCAGCATCTACTGTTTTATGTGGGAGAAAGTTGCACACAGCCATCACTCTTAGCATGAAGAAGTGTTTCCTAACTTCTCTCCTGAAAGGCCTGATCTGAATGCTGAGATCCCTTTGCTCCTCTGTAAATACAGCCCGAGGCTTTGAAAAGCTTGTCTAGGGTAGAATGGGAAGGCTGTGGGGTGGGGGAGGGGCCAGTGTTGCTGGGCAGTGGGGTGGAGGTTGGGGAAGTGGCTGGTGTTGCTGGGCCTGAGAGTGGGGGAGGGGCTGGTGCTGCTGAGCCGTGGGGTGGAGGTGGGGGAGGGGCCAGTTCTGATGGACCCGAGGGGCGGAGGGTGAGGGAGGGTCCAGTTCTGATGGGTAGTGGGATGGAGGGTTGGTGAGGGACTGGTGCTGCTGGGCCTGAGGGTGGGGGATTGGGGGAGGGGACAATTCTGCTGGGCCGTGGAGCTGAGGGTGGGAGAGGGGCCGGTTCTGCTGGGCAGTGGGGTGGAATGGTCGGTTCTGCTGGGCAGTGGGCGGAGGGTGGGGCTTTCTGCTGGGCAGTGGGGTGGACGGTAGGGGAGGGGCCGGTTCTGCTGGGCAGTGGGGTAGATGGTGGGGGAGGGGCTGGTTCTGCTGGGCCATGACGTGGAGGTGGGGGAGGGGCTGGTTCTGCTGGGCCGTGGCGTGGAGGGTGGGGGAGCGGCTGGTTCTGCTGGGCCATGACGTGGAGGGTGAGGGAGGGGCTGGTTCGGCTGGACCTTGGCGTGGAGGGTGGGGGAGAGGCTGGTTCTGTTGGGCCATGACGTGGAGGGTGAGGGAGGGGCTGGTGCGGCTGGGCCATGACGTGGAGGGTGGGGGAGGGGCTGGTTCTGCTGGGCCGTGTCGAGTGTTTCTTCCTTGAGTTTTTGTTGCCGCTCATTTTGTACTTGAGCTCTGTGGAAGTAACTGGTCTCAGTGGAGCTCAGTGCCCTCAGAGACTGGATTCCCAGAAGGAAAGGTCAGGAAATGTCTTCCTAACGGATCCTCCCAAACATAGAACTGATTCACAGCACCAAACGATCCCAGACCAGCCAATCAGGACCCTGCTTAATCAGAGTTGCTGTTTAATGAGATTAAGATTCTATCATGGTTGTAGTTAGTGAGAGTATTAAGAAGCCAAAATGGGGAGCAGAAAGAATATTATTGTGTTCCATTTGTGTTTCCTGTTATTGTACCCATACTGACTGGGCCGGGATCTCCAGTCAATGAGCTTTGACACCCTGTTAGTGACTGTTGGAACCAGGAGACCAACATCCCCTCGTCCTGCCTGTGCGATTCAATGGACTGTACATTTACCAACTGAGCTAGCAGCACCTCTCCTAGGTTAAGGTTAGAGTCATGAGCTTCCTGGTTAACTAAATGAAGATGCATGCCAACTGTGTGCTGATCAGAATGTCAGATTACTAAACTTCCATTTCCTAATCAGAGAAGCGATTAAAACTGAGAGTGTTTTGGACAAATTGGATCCAAGTAAGATTTTCTGTCGTGTTCAGAATTTAAACACAAGGGGTCACGTTTACAAACTAAGGACAACAGAAGCAAATAGGAAATGTAAGACGAATCTTTTTTACTAAAGGGGTGGTGAGCGTATAGAGTAGATTATCGACATTGTGGGGTGGGGGGGGGGGGGTTTGCGGGGGTGGAACAAGAATCATTAATTGGAAGAAGGAACCGGACAGGGGATTCAGCATTAATAGGAATGCAGCAAGGGGACATTGTGGATAGCAGGGCTAGATAGGCCGAATGGAATTCTGTGGATAGGAGGGCTAGATGGGCCAAAAGGAATTCTGTGGATAGGAGGGCTAGATGGGCCAAAAGGAATTCTGTGGATAGGAGGGCGAGATGGGCCAAAGGGAATTCTGTGGGTAGGAGGGCGAGATGGGCCAAAGGGAATTCTGTGGGTAGGAGGGCTAGATGGGCTGAAGGGAATTCTGTGGCTAAGAGGGCTATATGGGCTGAAGGGAATTCTGTGGGTAGGAGGGCTAGATGGGCTGAAGGGAATTCTGTGGGTAGGAGAGCTAGATGGGCTGAAGGGAATTCTGTGGATAGGAGGGCTAGATGGGTTGAAGGTTTCCTGCCTGAACATGTTAACCTACCATATAACCTCTTCTGGGATGAAGTGTGAGGCTAAACTGTCCTCTTGATCTGTTCATAGGTGACCTGGTCTCCCGGGCAATGCATCACCTACAGCCACTGAAGTGTATACAGTGCGGGAATGGCACTCCCGTCCATTATAAACAGGGGCCGCTACATTGGGAGTCCGAGGCACTCTACACACTCTGCTACTTCATGCATTGTCCACAGATGGAATGGGAAAACCCGAATGTGGAGCCATCTAAAGTCAATCTCACCACAGAGAGGTACCGCGGGTGGGAACACCCAGCTCCTTTACTCTAACAACCATTAACATCTGCATCATTCACAACAGGCAGCTAATCGATGATCTCATTTTCTTTCTGAAATCCACCCTGCCCTGTTAGTCCGCAGTCAAAGACTGTCTCATTAAGGTTAATTGTGTCTACACCTAAAGAGCCAGGACTATCGCTGGGTGGGCAGGCAGAGTTTTGTGATCACTTGCCAGGTCCTCGTGTGGGATCTGGCAGATTGGAGGAACTGACTCAACAGTGAGAGGTGAGCTGGAGAATCACTACTGCATCTCGCACTGACATGAGTTCAGCTTCCTTACGCTGTCAGCTTCAGTCTCCCTATCCAGTCAGTTCTCTCCCTCATATCGCTATTGACTATTTAAAGAACAGAATTGTAAGCAGTAGACACAGATAAAAATTAAGATTAATTCTTGTCTGAGAGTGTTCGAGTGGTTTGTACATGGTAGTTAAGTTAAATAGAGTTGTACATCACTGGGAAATCAAAATTAAACACCCAACTTTGTAAAGTAAAAAATATGAAAATCACATTTTTCAGTTCTGAACAATTGACATTTGTAAGTTGAGTGGCCTTTCTCTTCTCAAAGCTAGTTAGCTCAGTCCTTGCCTCTGAGTCAGAAGGATGTAGGTTCAAGTTCCACTCCAGAAATTTGAGCACACAATCCAAGCCAACACTCCGGTGCAGTATTGTGGGAGTGCTGCATTGTCAGAGGTGCTGTTTTGCATGATGAGACTTGAAACAGAGGCCCTGTCTACCCTCTCAGGTAGGTGTTAAAGAGCCAATAGCATTATTCAGAGAAGAGCAGTGAGTTCTTCCAGTCTTGTGCCCAGCATTTATCTCGAAACCAAAAACAGGTTAACTAGTCATTCATCACATTTGCTGTTTGTTGGATCTTGCTCTGCGCAACTGACTGCACTATAAAACTTTTCACTGGATGTAAGCACTGTGGGATATCTAGACAATGTGATAAAGTGCTGTCTGATTTTCCACAGTTAGAATTTTATGAGATGTGTTTGTGAAGTTTAGAGCAGTAAGGATGTGCTGTCATCTACAGGCCATTCCTGGTACTGCCACCATTGATGGAATGGATCCGAGTGGCCGTGGCCCACGCTGAGCATCGCAGAAGTTTCTCCATTGACAGTGATGATGTTCGACAGGCTGCCAGGCTCCTGCTTCCTGGAGTTGATTGTGAACCACGCCAGTTAAAGTAAGACTGTAACTCCACACTCAACTCATCCTCAACACTCCAAACTCGACTCGTCCTCAACACTCCAAACTCGACTTGTCCTCAACACTCCAAACTCGACTCGTCCTCAACACTCCAAACTCGACTCGTCCTCAACACTCCACCTCAACCCGTCCTCAACACTCCACCTCAACCCGTCCTCAACACTCCACTCAACCCGTCCTCAACATTCCACCTCAACCCGTCCTCAACATTCCACCTCAACCCGTCCTCAACACTCCACCTCAACCCGTCCTCAACACTCCACCTCAACCCGTCCTCAACACTCTACCTCAACCCGTCCTCAACACTCCACCTCAACCCGTCCTCAACATTCCACCTCAACCCGTCCTCAACACTCCACCTCAACCCGTCCTCAACACTCCACCTCAACCCGTCCTCAACACTCCACCTCAACCCGTCCTCAACACTCCACCTCAACCCGTCCTCAACACTCCACCTCAACCCGTCCTCAACACTCCACCTCAACTCGTCCTCAACACTCCACCTCAACTCGTCCTCAACACTCCACCTCAACTCGTCCTCAACACTCCACCTCAACTCGTCCTCAACACTCCAAACTCAACTCGTCCTCAACACTCCACACTCCACACTCAACTCATCCTCAACATTCCAAGCTCAATACTCAACACTCCAAACTCAACTCTTCCCCTACACTCCAAACTCAACTCTTCCCCTACACTCCAAACTCAACTCTTCCCCGACGCTCCAAGCTCAACTCACCCCCGACACTCCAAGCTCAACTCACCCCCGACGCTCCAAGCTCAACTCACCCCCTACACTCCAAGCTCAACTCACCCCCGACACTCCAAGCTCAACTCACCCCCGACACTCCAAGCTCAACTCACCCCCGACACCCCTAGCCTGATAGTCCATCGATAAATAACTGAATCAATTTCATGGGGTCAGACAATTTTATAACATTAGGAGTCTATTTGACCCATCGAGCCTGTGCACTCACTCTTTCAAAGTGCTATCGCCCGTTCCCATTCCTTCACTGTTCTCTGTGCCTTTAAAAATTTTTATTTTTTAAATATTTATCTGCTTTCCTTTTTAGAGTTGTTCTGGTTTCTGCTGCCCCCATTGTCTTTGCTTGGGGTTTCCATGTCCAAATAATCCTCTCTAAAATAAATTCTCCTAACTTCCCCTTTTTTTCTTTTGCTGATCATCTTAAATTTCTGTCTACTAGTTCTGCCTTCGAGCTGTGGAAGTACTTTGGCCCCCCCTGGTGCCTGGACTAGTTTTCACATTTAAAATTGAATTTGTGATGCTGAAATCCACTAGTTAAAGTGATAGTTCCTAAACACTGGAATGTTGGACTGTAATGAGCCAGGACTCGAATGAAAAGCAGCTCAGGCAAATCTGCAGTTCTAAAGCATAACTATTTGCATTTTATTTGTTCTTTCCTGGGATATGAGCATCACTGGCAAGGCCAGCATTTGCTCCCCGTTCATTATTACCCTTGACAACTGAGTGTCTTGCTAGGCCATTTCCGAGGTCAGTTAAGAGTCAACCCATTGCTGTGGGTCTGGAGTCACCTGTAAGTCAGACCAGGTAAGGACATTAGTGAACCCGATGGGTTTTTACGACAATCGATGATAGTTTCATGGCACCATTACTGAGACTAGCTTTCAATTCCATATTTTTATTAGTTGATTGAATTTAAATTCCACTCGGGATATGAACCCTTGTCTACAGGCATTAGCCTTGGCCTTTGGAGTACTAGTTCAGTGACATTATTGCTACACCACCATCTCCTCTGAGAAGTTAGTCTGTGCGTGAGCTAATTTGCCTCCCGCTCTCGGTGCCTCCCTCTCCCCACATTGCTGTATTGGTACTGTCTGCCCTTGCACCTGATCTCACTGTCCGTTGGACATTTTTTTTACCCACCCCACTGTCTTCACGCCTCTTGGAGCTAAACAGGGCAGAGAAGTAAGAGAAAG